>NC_132886.1:17037869-17240369 GCF_030463535.1 Salminus brasiliensis
TGGGAATAGGATCCCTATAACCATGACAAAGTTCATATTTACAGCTTCCTCAGACTTAAATTCGGTTGTGAACGAATGCCACAGGGACAGATAATACCACAGCTTCTCGTTTTTTCCCTCTTTCTTTTTTCTCAACCACCCATTAAAAGCATGATTAATCGCATAATGAATCTCATATGAGGAACCTGACATAAACTACAGTTATTAGGACCTTTTGTTGCCAGAATCAGTGCTACTGGTTATGTTTTGGATTTAGCATTTTATCTAGATGGATGGTGCTTCATACTCACAGATCACAACAGCCTTTAATAAACTGATTTACATTGTATATGTGTATGTATGTATATGTGTGTGATTTTTTATATATAAGTTATGTGGCTTGAAAGCATAATAAAAACAGCATGTTGAAGATACACTTAAAAATGAAGGTGCTATGAGGGGTTATTTGAGCGATGCCATGGAGTAACCATTTTTAGCTGTTACCATGTTTGTAAAAGAGATGTGTGAGTGTGAAGAACATAGTTATGCATAAGTAGAAATAGTTCTTCTGCTAGTGGCTTTACAAAATATTATAAAATATTAGCTTTTGAATATTTAAACAAGAAATTGCAGCAAACAACATTTTGCAATCTGAGTGGGAATTCAAATTCTAGAACCTCTCATGATGTCACGTTCACTCAAAATATCCAGACAATCAGTAGAAATGTTTTTTAGCTTAGAGTTGAGGCCAGTATTTGTTTTCTAACTCAGTCTATACAATATCATCCATGTTAATTTTGTAAGCATAAATAAACTTTAGCTTTGTTTAAGATTATTTATAACCTGTAACCTGTGAGGTTACATCTCGAGAACGGGGGATTACACATTGAGGGAACTGTGGGGGACAGGGCAGGAGTGTCACTAGAGATTTATTGATGAAAGTGCTAAGCCTTTGCTTGGGTGGTCTGTGAGGCATTGTGCCCTTAGAGATTTATAAAAATGGCTTCAAATTGTCTGTTTGTCAACCTGAATATATAGATATTTGGCCACTTTAGCACAGAGAAGTTCTGCTTCTTCACATTTAGTATTAAACACAGAAGGAGTATAAAAGAATACAGCAACTTTATTAGGAACCCATTCCTAATTATCTAATCAGTCAATCAGCAGCAGTGCCATGTAGATTCAGACCAGCAGCTTCAGGTAATGGTCACATCAACCATCACAATGAGGAAAAATGTGATCTCAGTAGCAGGTATTAATGTTTTAATAAATTATGAATTAATTAAATAATTGGTATGAATGAACAATACTACATTATTAACTTAAAACACTGAATAAAATACAAACTCTTTGGGTCAGTTTCCTGGACAGGGATTGATAAGCCTAGCTCAGGAGCTCAGTTTCTTTTAATGGAGATCTCGCTATCCAGAATTCTGTATAGTCCAGGACTAGGCTAAATCCCTCTTTGGGAAACTAACCTTTTTTTCAAGAAATACTAAATTTGTTTGAGTTTTGTTCGTGCTTCCAAAACTGAGCTACAAAAACATGTTCTGAGATCAGAGATTAGAGATTCACTTTTGTTATATGAATGTCTAAAATCATATATTGAGCTTTCCTTATCACTAAATATAAGATGTTTCTCTAGTATGGTACCAGAACTAACTATCTAGCATTATTAATACCTGACATGATATTTTTGTATTTGATTGGTAATCAAATCTTTACAGCAAATGTCTTGGTTGTTATTGCTGCAACGGATGACAACCATTTCGGAAGAAATGCTTGATTAACAGGTGTCATTGGGCACATTATGTATGAGTCTATGAATCTCTATATTAATGTATTTAAGTATTTGTTTATTTATTCAAACACATTTGGTCTCATGGATCTTGGTTTAACAAAGAGCACTGAGAAGTCGCTCTCTACGTACTGGCTGACTCATGCTACTGTGCTAAAGATAGGTCCCCAGTCCAGCCCCATTCTAAATATCACTCTCTCCACTCACTAAACACATCTCCCCCAGTTCTGAACTGTCATTCACAGAGCGAGTAGCATGAAACCGAGGCCTGCTCATGATACAGCATAATAGGCTGTGATTGCCATGTTTGGAGGTGCGCAGTGACGTGGGAATGAAACCTTCAGTGCTGGTCGACAGACTCCAGCAGTACACTTGTGGAACCTAAAGATGAATGACACCATGCTAACTGCGCTATAGCTGCCAGCATTAGTTACATACAAGTAACTGTAAATGTAATGAAATACAATAAGTGATATAGTTACTAAGAGTACTGTAATTCAGTAATGCTAAAATTAATCGCTGATGTGTGACCCTCTTGGCTTCCTGGATATTCTAGCCGGCACATTTACATTACAATAAATAAGACTCAGTGTTCAGAGAGATGGCTTTGCTGTTGTTGTTGCTGCCTTTTTTCCCCTCTAGAGGCAAAATCCTTGATAATTGGTCATAAGGGAGAGGGTTGACCTTTGCTAAGGCAAATGACTTTGCAGGTCCCTGTGCAACTCGACACAATGTCCGATGCCATCTGCTGTGTTTATCCGTGTGTGTGTCAGTGTGTGTGTGTGTGTGTATTTGAGTGTGAGTTTGTAAACATTCAGCAAATTAGGAGCAGTATACATGTCAGCAGTTCTATTGCCACTAGACCACTGTAATGGTTCTCTTAAGCCCCAAAGCACAGAGCGTTCAGAGGTAAGCTCTAAATGCCACAAGTTGATGTGATCATTTAGAAATGCTTTCATAAAGCTTACCTAGTCATGTCTATATCTACAAATTTGGCATTTTTTCCCCTTTTTCTCCCAGTTTGGTACTGCCAATTAACCCACCCGTCCAAAGATTCCCCTAGCATTAGCAATGCTCCCAACTTTACACGTCTTAAGGCTTTAATCTATGTTTCCTTAGATAAATGCAAAGCAAGCCACCGCCTCTTTTTGAAATGCCGACAATTCTGCATTTGCCGGGCAGCCGACATGCTTGGTGTTGGGTCCTTAGCTCCACCACCTCAGCCAACAAATGCCTGTCCCAGCCAAGATTGCTTAAAGAATCTAACCACCTGGAGTGAGCACAGCCAATTGTGCTTTCTCGCACTTTGGACACCATCGGCAAAGTGGCATGGCAACTGGCAACAACCGAGCCATAGTGCCAGTGCATGTTACTGTAAATAATATTGTTTTCTTTGAGGTTTCTCAGAGGTTTTCTTTATATTTTTTTATATTGTGTATATACTGGTAATGTATCTACTTTTTGCAACAGAGTTGAACTGAACCTTTGCTGCTGTGACACTGTGACTTTCTCCACTGTGGGATTAATAAAGGATTATCTTATTTTATCTTACTTTTTCTTAATTAATTGTAATTGAAATTAATTAGGCATCAATAACATATCAAGTTAAATCAGTTACAAAAAACTACACGTTAATATACACCTAAATCTAACCTTAACCTAACCTTTGCCTAGACCCTAATATATTTCCAAACCTAATCTTAACCTAACCTTATTCTACTCCTTAATCTACACCTAAATCTAACCTTAACCTTCATCTTAATCTACACCTAAATCTAACCTTAACCTACATCTTAATCCATACCTAAATCCATACCTAACCTAACCTTAACCTGCATCTTAATCTACACCCAAACCTAAATTTAACCTAATGCTCCCCTACACCCTAATTTCTACGTAAACCTAATCTGAACCTTACCTTTATCTGCACCTTAATCCTAACCTAACCATAACCTAACATTTGCCTACACCCTAATATATTCCCAAATCTTAACCTAAACATAATTTAACACTGCCCTACACCCTAATCTGTACCTAAACTTAACCTTACCTTTATTGACACCTTAATCCTAACCTAACCTTAATCTACACCTTAAACTACACTATAATTCACATCTAAACTTAACCTTAGCAAGAAATAAGGAATCCTTACCATGTCTCTATGGATGTCGATCAATTATTTTTCTCTTTTAGAAGATCCAAGAAGTTCATGAACAGCAGTATTTTCTCCAACTATTTTTTTTCCAGCAATTTTTTCAGTTCTTCTTTGCCACACGGATTGTGTGCATGTTTGTGTGTATTTTGCTTAAGAGTGCTACCAGTGGACTGATGAAAAAACAACCAAACAGCTCATATTTTTGGAGTGGAACAATCAACCTACATGGACATTTTTACATGATGTGGCAGTAATGTGACGTAACTCACCAACAGTTTAGCTAGATAGCAAACTGCTTTCTTGCTAGTTGGCTACCATTGAGAAATTGTTGTGCTCTAGTCAAGGCTCGGCCCAGGTTAGTGCTTGGTCAGTGTGTCTAAAGCTAGAAACCCCTTAATAAATGAATGAACCAACTGCACAGCCCTCTTCAGTGTTAATGCAGTTACAGTGCTTTGCATTGGTTGACTGATACTTAAACAAAATGTTAAACACATGACAAAAATACAGCTGACCTTTGCATTCAGACAGCCAGCTATATTCTGTTCTGTTTGGCATCTTCCCTGCATTCGCCCTGTTCTTTTTCCATTTCAGACTGTTTCTGGCTGCATCTGCTTGTGTTTGCCTATAGCTTCTCGTCTCTCCCTTGCGTTTATTAGCGTGAGTTATGAAGTATCGCTGGCCGCCATATGGGGGGGTAAATGGAGGCGCAGCCGTGGCTCCGATCCTTTACAGCGCTGTGAAGCACGGATCTCTTAATCAGGGCCCTCATCACTGCTTTTGCTGCTGTGGCACGTTCAGGCCATTAGTGCAAGAGTCTGATTACACTCAGAATGTATCACCGACTGCCAGCACGGAGCTGCTAAACCAGAGGCACGCAGATTTTCTCCCAGAACAAAATAAGACCCTGTATTCGCTAGCAACCAGAATTTCACCCTGAATGGAGTTCAAATGACCGAAACACTTAGGAATCATTAAATGGTTGCCTGTAAGATTATAGCCATGACATTGTCTGCTAGGATTTTCTAGGAGCTTTTATGACTATGGGTATGTGTTTGCTGAAGACATAATTGCGCAGATAGGCGATGGTTTGGGGTAAAAGGGGGGTTGGCGATATTGGTGAATGGTTTCTAGGGGAGAAAATGGTTGCTATCTCGCGGTGAACAGCTGTGAGCCCAGTGGACCTGCATTAGCCGGAGTTCTGCTGCCTCACATAACCTGCGAATCGCTACAGTGGCTGTGCGTTGCGTTCTTTATTGTGGCGGGAGTGCATTGTGGCGCCCCGGACAGGAGCCTTCAAGGCCCATAAAGCAGCATGCCAAGTGGAAATTAAAATATCAGCATCAAACAGAGAAAGCCAAGTGACAGGATTATGGTGCAAATGGGTGCTGTGGAGAAAGACGAACGAAGAGAAAAAATGGAAAAAGAATTGCAAATTTCCTCCTTTAGCTTCATGTGATAAGGTGCGAAATTACCCATGTAATCATTCTAGCTGCAATATGCTGTCATAAAAATAAAAATAGTTAGCCAGTGCGTACTCCCACACATGCACAGACACCACACTCAGTCAATCCACTGTTGCGCAGACATTCACAGTTTCTTCAAGGTTAAGGGGAAGGTTAAGGTAAAACACTCTTTTTTGTGCCAAGATGTTACCCACTGTGCTCATTTAGAACCTTACATACAAACTAGCTAGAATCTCAGCATTCTAGTGCTTTCATCCCTGCGGTTTCAGACCCTTATGAGATGATAAATGCTTTTAATAGGCAGCTAAAAGGTTGCATGGACAGCAGAACGCACTCTGAAATGAACATCAAACAAAGTTGATGCTCTCATTGCACTTATGGCCTCTCTTCTTGATGCTATGCACATTTTTTTCCCCTTCCCACGCACACACCTTCTGAACACACAGCCCAAGACAAGAGGCTATGTAAATCTTCACTGACAGCAGGTATTTGATATGCTAACTGCGCTAGATAAATGCTATTAGCTCTGCTAGGTGCTTTCCAGCATGCATAAAGGCGGCCTGAAAACTAGCACACGTCCAGCCCTTCGGGGAAAAAAAAGAGGGCAAGAGAGAAACATCAGGCCACATGGGCATGCTAGCAATTTTTTCCAAGAAAAAAAAGCTAGGCTAAGGCAAAAATGAGCATTAACTTGCATAAGGTGAGTGGCATTTCCCCAGCTTTGCCTTCCGATTGCAACACACACACACACACACACACACACATACCTCTGCATACAAATATGAAATTACAATCGCCCTGACCATGGCAGCCATATCCGGCAGGACATGCTCTCTCTCCGCAGCAAACTGGAATAAGTGAGTGGCCTTTGAATCTCAATATTTATACTGTAGCCTAGCATGCAGTGAGCTAATGAAATCACGATCTGTGCTAAGGAAGACTGTTCAGGCTTTTCAGCAGCTCGAAACAGGGGTGGCTTTGAAGGTTGCACCGCGAGTTAAATTACATCCTGGGGCAGCCGGCTGTCTCCTTTTGCACTTACAAGAAATATTGGGTGCCCTTTCGCATCTCAACGCGCAGTGCATATGCTGGAGATGGAAGCAGGACAGAGAAAGAGAGAGAGAGTGTAAAAAAGAGAGTCTGAGTGAGTAGGAAATTACCATGTAACAAATTCTGCTTTTAGTGTGATTCGGGTGGAGGTCGGTTTTCGGGGGAACGATTGAGAATACATATCAGAAACATCCTCTGGCCGCTCCGCTTTTTTTTATGATTTAACACAGGATGTATCTCTTGTCCATGTACAGTAAAGAAGGATGAGTATAGCTAGGAAGCATCTCGGCCACATTGTGTTGTATTATGTTTCATTATTCAATGCTTCATTAACCCTGAGGCCTTATATCCAGTAGCTGGATTCAAGTGAAATCTGAAAACCACATTGAACCAGGCCATGACCCTTTGAGAGAATCTAGTTATCAGTGTAAAAACAGGACCTTGTGGAAATGTGTAATTCCTACACATTTCCACAAGGTTTTTAATTCAACAATTCAGCATTAATTCAACAATTTCTAGTCAGTCAGGTTTGGGAGAAATGGGTATATTGATCATAGCTTCTTTGAACTTGGTTTAAATGAAAACCTTGCACCTTAATTTCTCACAAATTCTTTGTGTGCTATCTAATAAAGCCTGACATACACAGTATATCTAGTTGACTGGCAAAGTCTGATGACATCAAGGTTCCAAGGGATGTATTGATGTTGGCAAACAAAATTGTGGTTGTCTTGTCTTGTCTTGTCTTGTCTCAAACATCCCAACAATTTAGCATGGATACTGCTTTGACTGTGTTTATTATAATATCAAAGTTTAATGAAAATAGTCACTGTGAAAAAGAAAAGAAGGCAGGCTGACTTCAAACGATAACAGCAGTTTGTAGTTTATTCAAAAGCTCTCTTATCTCTACATTAGTAAAACATTAGAAAAATAGTAAATTCAATATTTTGTAAGATTTTTAGTCTGTGTCTCCTCCCTCCATTGTGTTTATCATTTATTCCCATCTGCAGGTTGGAACTCCCTCCATCACATTGGGATGGCCTTTCTATTCTTAAGCTCCTGACCATAGAGGGCTGTGGTGTTGATGAGATGCAACTTAAACAATTGCACCGCTCTAGAGCTGTGAAGCCACATTTCTATCTGTGTCCAAAAAAAAAGCATGGAAAGGACTCAAGACTCAGACCTGTATTCTTATGTAGTGTATTTTTTATGTAGCTTGGCACAGTGATCCAACTGCCAGCTTATCAAATGGGAGATCATTAGATCAACACAAGACTTAAGACTATGAGTATCTACTATTAATTTGAGTGAAGGAAATTAAGACAATTGAGAAGTCTTATCTAATGACTGGTATTCCTATCAATCAGTAGAGCACCATCTATGTAAGGCTACTGGAGTATGCTTAGTCTTTGGACCAATAGACAGTTTCTATTGATTAGTATTTTTTTCAGAAGTTTTAGCTACCGGAGATGTTTTCATTTTGGCCAGGCTGCAGTACCTGTTTTGTGAAGGTAGAAATAAATCCCTGAGGCAGGTAAACTGTGAGTGATCCTATAGAACTATAAACAAGCTTGACTATTTTACAGTCTCACACTTTCAACATGGCTTTTGCTCTTTTGAAGGGCAGTACATTCAGTGCAGCAGACATATTGATGACAGCATCAGTGCGAACCGGGTTTTCGCACAGCAGAAAGGAAGAAGTCTACAGCATCTATTTTCCAGGAAACCCACCCTTGATCACCTCTGTACCCCATCTGTGTGTGTCCATTCAAGTACAAAGACAGAAGTTGGCACTGTGTGAACTCTGTAACCCACTGTGTGTCAGACACGTGCAGTTCAGTATGGCTCAGGGAAGCAGGAGTCAAACTCTGGATGAGAATTTAGCAAACATGTGCACTAACTGCACTGACTGAATGTGAGAAGCAACAGAATAAGGATGGGATAAAATAAAATAACTATCTCGGATCATATATGCATTCGCTCATGCAGGTTAGCAGTTCTTGTGGTAAACAAAATAAGAAAAGATATATCTGGAATTCAATTAACAAAACAAATAGGTGAGGATTGTAATTTTGTGGCATTTAAGTTACTGTTTGTTGCTTACTATGTAATTACACATATAATTACATTGAATAGCAAAAGTAAAATCAGTTTTGAAGGGTTAACGTCATTTGGAAATGAAACATTTCACAGTAAAAGGCAGCTTTCGGAAACTTCCATTGATAGTAACATGAGCAGTTTCATATGTTACCTTCACTTTCCTTTAAAACTCTTGATAATGGCTCTTCCATATCACCTGCAGTCACCTGCGTTTCTCATATCACCTACTGTATTTTTTTCTCCTTATCTCAGCTCTGCTGTGGCTGCCTCACCGCTCTACATGCCAACAGAGCTGAGTGAATCAGTTCCTCAGGCGCTAACAATAGAAATATGCATGTATTATGTGTCTGAAGGGCACTGAGAATAGCGAACGTGGGTGGTCCGGGGAGGCAGGGGAAGTGCTGGGTGAGAGCTGAAGGGATGGCATATTGCACAAGGCTCCTGTAACAGCAGGCCACAAAAAATGCTGAGTGCATGCAGGCTGTCTGGCCCGGGCCTGGGTTCAGGTCCCCACGGGCGACAGGTAGGTACCCCCGAGGAGCTGACGCACCGCTTTTGCCTTTCGCTCTCTTCCAAACGTTCATTCGCTCCCTCTCTCCTTTTCACTCGCTCGTGCTCATCAGGGGAAGTCCAGCAGGTGCTGAAAATCAGGCACCAGGTGTAGAGACTGGCAACATACTTTGTCTGACTCCTTTTTGTTTCCCTTATTTATTTATCTATCTATCTATCTCCAGCTTCTCTGAATTCTGGCATCTGTCGTCCTGCTGCTTTGGAACAACCGATCCGAATTGCCCCAGACAGAAAAGACAAATCATCAAGCCAGATGGACCTACCTACAAGACCTCTCAGTCTTTTCCCTGTAGCCCCTTAGCGCTCATAAACATGGACGCCGACGCAGTCTCAGTAAACAAGCAGCACCTCACATGAAGTACGTCTCCAGCAGGAACATTAGCTGCTGCTTGTGTCATGCTTGTCTTTAGAGTGTCCTTCACTTCTGTCATTCAGGCCATTAAGTGTCTCATTTTTGCCTCCTAAGTGCTATCATTGAATAAAAAAGGGCCTATTTGCACAGCCATGCTTAAGCCATGTGAGCCAGTGCGTTCTCGTGCTAATCGCTTTTCCACAGGCTCTTCTGGGTTTGGTGAGGCTTTTGCCAGGCTTTCTTGGTGCCAAAGCCGTGGACTTCAGGCTATTTGTAACTCATGGTGTTCACTGAGCCACACTGAGCTGAAAACATGATTTTGGCTTGTGTCGGGTCATTCAGCATGAAACATCATGGAAGATGACAGATTTTGCCCAAAACAGGACGTCTAAACAAAAGCTAATGTTAATGCAAATGTTCTCAGTAGTTAGTCTGTTTTCATGCAAGTGTATGAATATACGTGATATGTCCAAATGTTTGGGGACACCCTTTCAAATGAAGTTGCAAATGCACACACTTGTCTAGTCCCTGTAGAGAACTACTGACAATAGAATAGAACTCTCTGCAGATAAACTTGAACCCATTGGCACCATGGGTCTAATGCCAGTCGTGGGCTAGAGGTGTAGAGCAGTGGAAGTGAGTTCTTTGGAATGGTGGTGTTCCATCCAAAACTTTTGGGATGAGCTGGGGAGCTGCAGATGATGTGTGGTGGTGATCATCCAACATTCTGACTGCACTAATGCTCTTGTCAACAAATGCAATCAAATCCTCAATAGCAGTGCGCCAAAATCTAGTAGAAAGTCTTCCCTGGACAGTAGAGACAGTTACTCCAATAAAAGCTGGATAAACCCTTTTTTAAACACCCTTAGTTACAGAAGAAACTATAAATAAGCAGGTGTGCCAATGTTTTTGTCCATATAGTGTAATTTCTGTACTATATGTTATGTATATGTACTATATTTTTGCTCTGTTGAATTTTAATGTTGTATTTTCATGTATTGCTGAACTGTGTTCACTCTCAGGAAAAGGTACATTTCTTTTGTAGGGAACCAAAAGATATTTTGCAGCATTGTAGTAAATGTCATTTCAATGTATACTTGGATATGGTTGGGAAGACAATGAAGTTCATCTCAATCTAAAGTCACACAGATGAGGTTTGGGAGCTGAAATTGTAATCCGGCTATGCTAGACAAGTTGTTGCAGTTTCTAGTTTCCACCTCTCACCAGCTGAGACAAGAGCATTATTTCTGACAAGAAGTGAAAGCCAACTGTGAAATGCAAACTGCCCGCTCTCCTGGCTTCAGGCGCAAGGGCTGCATGTACCAGCGGAGCCTGGCTTGCCTTGGCACCCACGAGCCTGGCTGCCCAAGGCCAGCTATTCAGTGTCTCTTCTCCATGCACATGTGTGAAGCTAAAGTGACATAGTGCAAGGCTAGGGGTTAGCTGGGTTAGGGGTTCTCACATCATCTTTCTCGCAGTGTGCTGCCCAGTGGCATGCTGAGTATGGAATGGAGACTGAGCCCATTCCCTGTCCAAGAATGGAATAGCGATGAGTGCAGGGGCAGTGCTTTACATTATTGGCTTGTATATTTACCTTCTTTTGTATTTATGATGAACTTTGAATTTTGTGTTGTTATAAGCAACAGTTTCCATTGTTGGTCATCAGAAAAATAGCAGAACAAATAAACCCTTTGATATAGTTATGAAACAGGTATTTGAGGTCCTTTTGATGACCTTCGCTTGCCCATCATTCATATTCAGTTATACAAGTGGAAAGCTTTTACTCTTTGCTTCAGTGAATAGCCATGCTACAATTTTAGACCAACTGCCTGTACCCACCCACATTTTAGTGATGGGGTGACCAAGCATTCACATCCGGCTGTATGTCTTCTGTGATATAACTGTGAAATACATTCAAAATGTCTTGATGCCTATTTGCACAGCCAGTCTCTATGTTTTGAATTGATTGACTTTATTGATTGATTGATTTAAAACAGCATTATGTGAGAATTGACATTTTTTGACAATTCGCACTTTGAGCCAACCCTCAAAGGATACACTTTTCACAAGCATTTCTGGACAAGCTGAGAGATACAGAGACGCCATTAAAGTGAAAGAAGCATATGGACTGAGGCAGTAGAGTAATTTTACAGCATTTTACACAAATATGGCAGCGCTCTGCTGCCTGATTCACGATTCACGTTGACAGTGTGCCAGGCCAGAGTGGCAATGGTAGAGGCACTATTCTCCTTATTACAAGTCAGTGGAGCATAGACATTATTTTAAAGCTGTATTTATTTTAAGGTAAAAATGCTACATAATGTTACTTTAATGCTTGAAGGAATTTCAAAATAGTGCAATTCAATTCATATATATTTTCTCAAAACAATCAATAGCCACTTCTATGTGTTTTAGAATCTTTTCTTTATCAGACTAAACATAATAATAGTCAGAAAAAAGTCCCTGTAAGAACAATAATAACAGGTGTTCCTGGCCTTGACCTTCAGTTGTCAATCATTCATTCATATTCGGTGCACTTGAGAGCAGTCAAGTGGAAAACACATTACTGTTTGCTTCAATGAATCGCATTACTGCAGTCCCAAACTGTCTGTGCAATAATTAAATAATAGAAAACTACCATATCACCAATCAAAAATAAGCCTGCTAAATACTTCAATTGAAATCCAAATCCTCCAATGCACTGTAAGAATAGACTGTGGGAAAGTGCAGAGTGGAAGCTGCACATGGTGCCGAGACAGCTCACCCCTAACCTGCTGTGCTCACACCTCCTGCAGCCCCTCTCCTGGGGGCATCGCTGGGGGAGATTTCACTTCCAGGCCTCCTGCTACATTGCCGTGGTCCGCACAGCCCAGCAAATTGCTCTCAGGGGGGCTGGAAGATAAAAAGAGACATATGCAGGAGCATTTTCTCCTCCAGACCACCCGTCCATTCCTTCCCTCCTCCTTCCGCTATCAGTGGCTGCTGATCTGCCATTCTCCAGCCAGCATTTGGAGGGCAATTAGGTGACAGCCAATTACAGGTTTACAAATCTCACAGGTCAGGGAGCATTCTGCTGCTGAAGCCTCGCATTTGAACCGCGAAAGAGAAACGAGAATGTGGAAGCTGGTGAAAGTAAGGTTCAGTAATTTACTCTAACTTTAAATATGGTTGAAATAACACCTCAAACTTCAGCACAAAAAAGCAGACATTTGAGAAGATCAGGTGTTCTGCATGCATGGTCACATTCCTTGCACAAACCGCCTTAAGCCACCTGTTATACCTAGAGATGATTTTGAAGTTCTTGTTGAACGTTTTGCAGGAAGAGACTTCCTCAGGCTTTGGAAACATCAAGAATATCTTTGATTTAAGAGGTTTGAATCTTGAGTCATTTTAAATACTGCCCCCTTGTTCGTATTATTATTTCAGTTCATGGATACTTTATAAGAGTCTCCTTTATGTTATATATTCCTTCTATGTATTTTTGTCAAACATTTATTTAACATTGTCATCTGTGAAAACACTGCTGGTGTTACTAGTATTCCACATACCCCAAAATAAAAGCCCCCATGTTAGCCATCATTAACAGGTGTTTTGTAGGTCTTGGGCCTTGACCTTAACAGACTGAATAGAACTTTTCACTCAAGGATTTCAACACCCAGGTGAATTACTATTCAGTACTGGTACATGCTTTTTATTCTTTTAATTAAAAATATTTCTTTCTTATTTTATACAATGCCAAAAGACTGAAAATCAACTATTGAAGATTCTAAACTATTTTTGTTTTTATAAAACTCAATTTAACATGCTCCAGTGGTTATTTGCTGAAATGCAGAACACAGAAATAGAGGTACATTAACAGCCCGTTTCTATTCCTAAAGGTACAGTTAACATAAAGTGTACCCTCAAGGGTTCATTATCTGACCCTAAAGAAGCTTAGAAGGTCCACATATCCATGCAGCTGTACCCCTAAGATAGAGCTGCATAGTTATCTGGACCTTCTGGGCTTTCTTAAGGTCAAGTAATGAACTCTTGAGGGTACACTTTATGCCAGTTGTACCCTAGGGAACAGAAATGGACCCTTAATGTAGGCTGCCATGCCTCTAGCAACTGTAGTCTGCTCCTCTTCTTCCCAGTGCTTATCATCTCTGACAGGTTTTCTGTGCTGTCAGTGACCCTAATCATTGAGTTTATATTGAGTTCTGATTGAAAAAAATGATCACAGACAGGTGTTTATTTATGTACTTACATTTAACATTTACATTTAAGGCATTTAAGGTCAATAAGGTGATCACTCTATCATTTGCCCAAGTATTCTCGAAAGAGGTGGGTCTTCAGTCTGCGTTTGAAGACAGCGAGCGACTCTGCTGTTCGGACACCCAGGGGAAGTATGTTCCACCACTTTGGTTCCAGGACAGAAAAGCCTGGACGCTTGTGTTCCGTGGATCTTAAGGGATGGCGGGTCGAGCCGAGCCGTACTTGAAGCTCGAAGGGGCTATTGGTGAGGATCAGCTTTTGACCATTGTCATCAAGAACAGAGGGGCTGGTCCTTTCTGGGCTTTGTAGGCCAGAGTCAAGGTTTTGAATCTGATATATATATATATATATATATATATATATATATATATATATATATGGTGAGGTTTTATGGGATTTATGAAGCTACTACTGACACATAAAAGTGAGGTAAGAAGGCTAGTACCAAATGTCACAGAAGCGCTCCAGCAATATTTGTTAATGATCGAATATATGTGTTTCCATGATTGCAATTTCATCTTAAAGTCATGGTAAATCTGATGTTGCACTTTGTGGATCTGCCCCAGTCTTGTTACTGTCTGCATCATGCACTTGAACCCAACCTCCAATGTTCTAGTCTTCCCTCTATGTTATACCATGGCATAATTTTGTAAAGCATCCGTTTTTCAGAGTGTCCTGTAGGCAAATAGAGATTTAAAGGAGCTTGTTTCAATATTAAATGAAAGTTCGCTATGAATGGTCACTAAATCATGGCCGTACTGAATCCTTTCTGTACACTCACCCCATTCTTAAATATCAAATTAGGTGATTCACATTTACAGTGACCTACTGGCAAAGTAGCCTCATCAGCAACTAGAGAAGAACAGGCCCTCAGGGACCCTGCGGTAGGGGAGACATCTGGCCAAGCAACAGGCCCTCACCATCTTAACCTTTTAGTCAAAGAACCAGACCACAGCTGAATACAGAGAAAGGGTACAAATGCACATACAAATACACATACTCTCTCACTCTCACTCACTCTCTCGCACGCTCTCTCTCTCATTCTCACTCTCTGACACTTGCTCTTCTTAACCTTTTCGGAGAGAGGAGCAGGGTGCTCGTGAATGCACAGAAGAAGAGCTGACATTAAACAAGTGGAGTCCTTGTGGTGTATGGAAGGTGAGCATCTTCCAGCATGAAGACCTTTAGCCAAAGTAGTGTCAGCACACAGGCGTTACAGGACATGGCTATATTTGGTGTAAAAACAGTCGAATTCTTTGTCTCCTTCTGTTTTCTGCTTTCTGTTCTAAAGTGCTCAGGGAGATGCTGGAGAAGCCTGATGTGACATTTTCAGTGGGCTCCATTTAACTGTGGAAATACTGGGCAGGTATTTCACAAAGAAGGACTTTTTATTAAGGAAAGCAGGATAACTTTCAACTTTCAAGTAGCAACATTATGTAGCATTCTAACCTTAAAAAACAGTTTTAACACAATTGTATTGCTCCGCTGATGTGTAATAGGGAGAATAATGTCTTTTGTTGCTACTCCGGGCTCAACACACTGCTAACTGCATGATTTAACTGTAAAATTACAGCATCAGTCCATATGCTTCTTTTACTTTCAGCGATGGTTCTGTATCTCTCAGCTTGTCCCCCAAATGCAGTGTGTGTCCTAGTGTGTCCTATGAATTACACTTCCTGACTGTATGGGAAGCCCAGGAACATGACGCAATAGTAACTGACCGTGATAACAAAAGTATGTGTTAAACACTTTCAGAAAAAAAACACTGCACATTTTTAGTTATTACAAACTTCCATTACCAAAGAATGGCTCCCCCAGTTTGTACAGAAGTCCCTGTAGTTAGTAAGTAACATACATTAATGTATAACAAGCCTTTCTGCATTAACGGGTAAGGTGTTCATTAGTCATGTAGACACAAAGCACATAGCTAACTTACCTACAGTGTACCCTGGTACCCATGAGGGTACCACACCAATGGCCAATGATTAATGTATATGTTTCTTTTTTTATGTGATTGGAAGTGAGTATGTGGATTGTGTACAATCCTTATCTGTGGATAGAAAAAAAAACAGCATTTTTTAGCAGTGTTTGTAATTTCTTTAAATTAAGACAACCCAAAACACTGAAAAAACAGACAAGAACCTTTGGTCCATTTATCACAAAATCCTGACACAATACAAATTACTGTCAGATTCAAATGATGTCAAAAAAACTGCAAAAAATTTTATTTTTGCACAACAAAGACAAAAAAAATCATATTTGAGAGAATATATTAATAATAGAACCTTGTTTTGTTAAATACCCCCACTAGAACTAGCAATACTAATATTTACAGTGAAACTACTCAATTATATCCCACTCTCAGACCCACTCTCACCATACACACCATAGATCCACAGTTTTTCACATTCATCCAAAAAGAATGTGTATGTGTGTGTGTACGTCCACTGGAGCACTTTGAAGCGTGGAAGCATCATTAGAGGAGAATAGGGCTGCTGAGGGTGTTGGGAGAGGGCTACCACACAGTGCTGAACCTTACTGAGGAGCCGTCTGCCTCAGCAAACCCCCAGAGAACCATTACCCAGGCAGCAAGCAGCACATTGTGAACCCTACTAAAGTTATCACAGCATTATCGCAGCTGCCTGGATCTCCCGCTCAAAAAGGATTTCCTCTTTCGCCTTTATTTTCTTTCCTCCGCTTCTCACTTATTCTCTTAACCTTTTGTCTTCCTGGCTTTTGCCTCTGTCCAAAAGGAACAGGGCTATCTGGTTAGCACTCTTAAGGCCAGTTTCTTGTACATGGATTAGGCCTAGACTTGCAATAAACTGCATTGAAAATGTTTGTAGTGCCGATTAAGGTGTTATCTGGGTCTGGGAAACCAGCTGTGAAACACATTTGATTGAGTTTTAAAACACAAGAATCACACTCAATCTTGCAGTAAGTATTTTAAATTGAATCTTGCATCAGTTTCATGATAATGCATTCTGAAATTCTCTGCTTAGAACCCTCCAATTTATTAATTTATTTATTTATACGTTTTTGTCACCATTGTCATGTCAAAACCATGTAGTTCATTTTCTTTGAGTATGGTAGGCAGTGTTTACATTGTGCAAAAAATGAATGAAATCATGAATAAATTAATCTATAGAAGTGGCCCCAAATGAAACCTTTTAAAATGTATAACAATTGCATTATAAGCATACAAAAAAGTTTTTCCATCTGCTGTAAAGCTACCATTGTGGACGTACATGGTTTTCTTTGAACAGTGCAAGACCATCTCATAAAATTCACAAGGAGTTCTCATCCACTGGTGGTCCTGTTTTGCTGCTGTATTGCCATACAAGCCAGCCTGTCATATACTTGAAGAACATTTGAGAAAACAGCGGTGCCACAGCATTCTGCTTTTCTCCGTTATGGAGATTTGAGGAATTAATGGATGGAGACTGCTGCAGAAATGGAAAGAATAAATGTTGTGTAAGAGTGTAAGAGTTAAGTGTAAGAGTTAGTTTAAGTTATGGTTATGATTAAGTTTAGGTTAGGTTCAGGTTGAGGTGCAAGTTTCACTGGTAACATTGACTGTAACATTCTCTATTAAAATCATTAGATTTTTGCTTGTCTGGGTTACAATAGTAATTTATACAAATTAGTCTATATTTAGTACACATTATAGGAATCCTGAAAGGGTCTTTGTGTAAATATGTATGAATTCCTCTTGACACCAGGCTGGACAGTGACAGTATACAAAAAAATCTTTTGTTAAAGGTTACTATGACATTCCTCTAAAAAAACCTTTTTGACGTATTTATTTTTAAGACTGCAGATCAGTAAAGCTCAGGTACTGTAAAGCAAGGATTCAGAGACATTTATAGTATTACACCCCACATTAATTTTCCTTCACATAAGGCTGTGCAGACAAGTTCATCACAAGTTCATATTGTACCAGTGAATTTCTGCGAAACTGTTAAACACAGAACATTGACAGGAAAAACCTTTTGAATGCATGTTTCATTTGAGGTCATATGAATCAGCATAGACCAATTTCAACAGAAAGGTCTCTCAGTATGAATCCCTGTAGCATAGCACTCAGAATTCTGCAGTGGTTGAACCCCCCACCCAGTAGTAATGCATTTTCCCTTTAGGAGAGATAAATGCAATGCAGGGAGCAGGGTATATTTTTGGAACGTCTTGTATGATGGTGTATAAAAGTGATTTGTAATGATTGTGAGTTTAAAAGAATTAAAAGTGTTTTTCTAAGAAGATATTTTGGCTAAATGCAATTCAAGGTCTTCTGCAGAATGGTAGGCATACTGAGAGAAGTTAGAGAAGAATAGAAGTAGGCCAGCACTTGATAGCTACAAAATATTGATTGAACCTGCAGACAAAAAGCACAGACATGTTTCGGCTTGCAGGACTTTTTTTTAGCATGCTTATGCTAAACATATCCTTTATATATATTACAAAATCCTGGAAAGTCTACATATGCACCCACTTTTGACATTGTTGTCAGGAGTCACCCTTAGCAGATGGACTAGTTTTACAACACAAGTCATTTTATCATCACTGTAACTCAAAACCTTGGATCTCCAAAATGGCAAATTTATAGAAGAAGATAAAAACCCTATAAACTTTCAATGAAAGTCAATGTAAAAATAGTTTAAAATGTCTAAGCTAAACAAAATAGTGCTTATATATTTTCCCCATTACCACTGCTTCATTGCTAATATTTTACCATGCAGTGACTAAGAATAAACTGACTTAAGTTACTATTATGAATTATTAGAATACAAAAAAAAAAAAAAAAGAAAAACATGGTAATTCATTACTAATGACTGCAATAGTTTCCTTCCCTAGCAGTTAATAACAAAATTTGGATCAGTATTATAACATGAAATACATGGTAATGAAGAGCCCTGACTAATTATGTACTGTAGTACAATTAGCAGTATAAATAAAGAGAATTTTCAATAGCCCCCATCATAAACAGCTTAACCTTGTTTAGATATTTAGCTTCATCAATGATCTCCACTAATACTCTAGTCATTATGTTATTCATATAAATATAACAAACATAATAGGACAAAATTACAACAATACCTTTGGTAGTTGGCCGTTACAGCAGTTACACAGTAATCTTCTTTCAGTCATTATAGGTTTAGTTAGTAGGTGTTTCTATGTATGTAGGTATGTAAGAGTTCCTGCATAGTCAACTATAGAACATAAAAAAAGTATGAAACAGGATTATAACGTGTTACCATTTTTTTCTCCAGGTGGCCAAAAACCCATCACTTAGCCATGCTTGTTTTCTAGCATCTGACGGGTCCAATAATTCAATCCAAAACAAGGCAGCCCTGTTTGACAGTGATAGGTCAGCTGATCCCTGCAGTCTCTGTGTAAAAGCACCTGTTACCTGGCTGATAGAGTATAAAAGTAATGCACACAAAGTCCACCCACAGTATCTAGAAAACCTTCTGAGCAAGTGGTGAATAGAGCAGTAGAGTGGTAAAGTAGAATGGCATTAGATGTATCATAGAGAAAAAGAGGATGTCATCAGAGTACAAGCCGATTGGCCGTTTAAAGCCCTCAGCAGTTATTGATTTTATGTAGCTGATGTCAAGAAATTGATAAACGACTTATGCCAATAGCTTTAAAGCTAAAGGGGGAAAAAAAAACGTGCAAACACAAGACATGGCACATTGTGAAACAGGCTTTGCTCTTCTGGGAAAGCTTTACACTACATGTTATAACAGTGCTTTGAGGATGTAATTGCATTCAGCCGCAAGAGCATTAGTGAGGTCAGGTACTGAGATTGGATGATTGGTTCTGGATCACAAAGGGTGTTAAATGGAGAGACCACAGTTATACTGGCCCACATCGTAAACTTGTGGTCACACTAAACGAGAATAAAATCTGCCAGGCGAAAAAAAAATAATGTAGAACTTTGCTTTGGGAAGAGGTAAATTTCTCTTTCTTGAGTTAATGTAGGTGAACCCTGTAAATTAGAAATAAAAACCTCACTAGTCAATACATAAATAGAGGCTGTTACTATATACAGTATACAGTATACAGTATTTTATTGATAATATAAAAATAGTTTACTTTCCCTCCAAAATCAGGATCATCGCTTGATTCTGCTCCATCGAAAATAGCAATCCAGTGCAAGTACAGTCCCACAACATAAAGTTGCCACTCATACTGGCTGTGCACGTGTGTCCTGCTTATTTAAGCATTGTATGTTTTACGAAAGCGTAGGGGAAATGTATAAGCTGTGCATTCTGGACTCCCCACCTCAAAAGGGTTTCAGTTCAGTTCAGTTCAATTCAATTCTACTCATCTTTATTGCTTTATTGTCATTACACTAATACAGGGTTGTACAATACAACACACACTGTAAGGCTAAGTCTCCAGTGCAGAATAGGTAGGACATTCAAAAGTGCAAGGTCAATAGACAAAACGCAAGACAATAAATACAATAAATAACTATTGTATGTTTTTAATGTTAGATTTACATGTTTAATGTTTACAGTATGCCCTTAAAAAAGGGGGTGGGGTTAACATGTGGGTACTTGGACTGACTGATTGGATCAGTGCTTGTTCGGAGAGAGAATCCAAGGTGGAAGATCGCATGGGGCTCCTTTTCTGCTCTACTCACTCTGATCTTTCCTTTACACTCTAAAGGTAGTATTATTCATAGGTGTTAATCATATAAGGTATTTTCCTCTTTTATGTGTATAAAAGACTCATTACTTTACTCATTATCCACCTGTATCATGTAATTTAACTTGTTGTGTACCATTAATAAATCCATCTGTGTGACCTTAAACCCACTCAAAGTTTAGCCTTTTGGTATGCATTGTTTATTATTCTAAGCTGTAATTTAGAGCATAATGTTACTCATATAATTTAACCTTTATTGAGTCAGATTAAATCAATATTTATGTTTATGCATTTATTCTTCATTCTGTCATTGGGCTGGGCGTCCAGGGTAAGGATATACAGGAATAAAAATCCAACAGAAGCAGGATAATAGTCCACCTTCAATGAAATATCACACTTATGATGTATTTTCCTTGCTGTTGGCTAAAAACATTATGAGCCAACACTGCTGCCTCAATAAGACTGAAGTTATCCCCGGCTTCTTACTGAAATTTTCTGTTCCACCTTAAATGAGAATGTAACTGATGGAATTTTATTTTCAAGCTGCGAGGTAAGCTCCAAGTTAACATTTCGTGTTGTTTATTTATTTAAATTCTCCACAGAGAATTTCTTTTATTTATTTATTTATTTAAATTCTCCACAGAGTTACTGCTTTATTACAACAAAAAAAGGTTAATATTAAGATTAATACAAATAGCCACTACAGCTGCGCTAATGCTAAAACAACTGACTCTGGGCAGACTGTTACAGACAGCCAGAAGAGCTTTATGTGTGGCATTGAGTTGGTGACCTTAGACTTATGAGTGGCTGTTCCAGAGTGACCCCTTCTATCAGCAATTCTTTTCTATAGAGATTATACAACAAGCTGTGTCTGTGCAATTGAATGCTTTGAATGTCAGTAATGTCAGTGGGTACATTTTAATGTTGAAATGGGTGTCTGGATACTTTTGGCCACAAATATATTATATAGATATATTCTACTATGCAAAAATGCTTTCTCTCTCTCTCTCTCTCTCTCTCTCTCTCTCTCTCTCTCTCTCTCTCTCTCTCTCTCACTCACACACACACACACACACACACACACATACAGTTTTTATAGGCCATTGTCTTCTTGTGCCCTCATCTGCTCCTGCTGACTGTGAGCTTTAGCAATGAGGTAAAATTTCAGTGCAATATCATTACTCACATATCCTACGACCTTGATAGCTTGCGCAGCTGGTGTCTCACTCTCTCTTTCTCTCTCTCTCGCTCTCTCAAAGTTGAGCAGGCAGTGTGCTATGGGAGAAAGTGAGAACAGTGCATAGAGAACAAACACTAATCCATGCTGATGTCAGCACTACTAAAAGATGAAACACAGACAGGAAACTTTCCTGAAAAACATTCATATCTGCACATCATCTCTCTCTACCCCTTTTTCCATCCTTTCTCTTTGCTTTCTTTTCTCTTTCTCTTTCTCTCTCTCTCTCTCTCTCTCTCTCTCTCTCTCTCTCTCTCTCTCTCTTTCTCTCTCTCATCTCGAAGGTGACACTTATCACATTGTTGAAAAAGGTTCTGTCAGCATGTCTCCAGCTGCAAACTTATCAAACCCTCTTAAAGTTATAACACCCAGCCTATTCCAAATGGTAATCCCTTCTAAGACGGCAGATTACATTAGTCCCTTAAACTCTCAGGCTTTTTCTATTGCTAAAGTATTATATAAGCATGCACTCACATCATTTTGGTGAATTATGTTTAAATCTGAAATGTTTAAATATGTTTTTTGATTGTCTCAGTGTCAGCAAATGATACAATCTGTTGATAAAATGATGAATATTTCCTTTTACAAAAAAGAAAGAAAGAAAGAAAGAAAGACTCACAGGTTTCGGCGCCAGTGGGCTTGTTTGAGGTGAACTGCGCTTCACCTTCATGGTCAGCAAGCGCAGCTGGTTGCAGTTGGGGAAGGAGGTCTAAAGAGACCTGTCAATTGGGACAGTCACTACCTGCAACTCTCATGAGCTATGGCAGATCTTGCAGCGTTTGTGTTATTTGTAGCTGATGAAGTGGATGGTATAGAAATCCCTCTGCTATTGCATGCAATTGAATATGATGGACAGTGAAACCCAGTGTTTTTTTTATTTTATTTTACTTATTATTATTCAAATCTACAGTGGTGACTATAAGTATCAGACTATGTATCTGTTAACATGTAGTATTTCAAATGCTTTTATTTATCATTCATTTGTCTTGTAGATTGTTGGGAACACTTCTAACAAACAGAGTGTAAAGGGTCCAGAGCTTTTTGCACATCCTGCAGTTTTTACTTTCATTATATAGGCCAAGCACTCTTTATATGGACAAGTACTCAAAAAATAAATATTCACTACCAATCTTTTACCATATACATATCATGATAAAATAGCTTGTCTTTTAGTATAGAATTAAATTTTATATTGAAATAATGATTAGTTATGATAAAATCCTTTTTTCATTTATCTCAACTCATTAAATTTCAATTAGACTTGATCAGTTTTCAGCGTTTCAGCTCGGCTTTTTCAATTAGTTTAAAGAAGTGGAAATTCATTCAAACATTCATTTTCAAGTCAAATGAACTTGATACTGAACTATAGCTATGGCTATGGCTATACGTAAAACTTATTATATCCAACATATCACTCAACTATTTTGAGTTAGATTAATGTGTGTGGTCATTTTACAGATATTCAAGTTAAATCAACTTATATTCATTGAGTTTAGTTAGGTTAGGTTGCCATTGGCAAATGGTCAGTGATCAGCCCATGCAAGCTTGAAAAAGCACACACAAAAAAAAGAAACTATACTGATATTGGATTAAATATATTTTTTTTATTTATGTTTCTCAACACGTAACTGTATCTTAGTCAGCTGTGCTGGTTCAGTAATATACAAATATAGAGAAATATACAGTGGGTTTGTGTGTGCAATACAACCTCAGAAAAACGGTATTAACCATTGGCTCCTGGCACCATCTATTTGTTATATGTCAGGTTAAGGTTAGGTGTAGGGTTAGGTGCAGGGTTACATTCCAAAGACATCCATTTGCATTTAACAGATACAGTTGAAGGTTTGTTGAATGTCAGGTGAGTATAGTGATATCTGCTCTATAATTCCACACTTGTGTATCTGCAATGAGATTTACTAACGAACTGGATTATAAGCATAGAAATTACTTTTATGAAGTATGCAGACCACCCTTTAGGCTAGCTTCAGTCATGGGTGTGGCCTGGCTAATGTTGTGTTCTTACTTTTAATGAATCCAATTCTCTCAGTTAAATTAGCAGGGTTTTAACACAGGCCTACACCACCTACATGTTTACCTCATTCACTTCACCTCTTAGCTTCCCATAATCATTAATTTCCGTAAAGAGCTTTATGAATTTCTGACACAAGAAAAATGAGTAAGATGACGGGAGGAACCCCCCCCCCATGGGGGTGTTGGGGGGGGGGTGAGCATACGAATCAATGGCGTGCTTAGTTAGTATGGTGTGCTATGCCAAGTTGCTACATTATTTATCATAACAGACATAGATCTAATATAGCTGCTGATTGAGCAACTCAGGCCTTACGCATTGAGCATCAGGCACTCAGTGTAATGTGAATGAAGCACGTCCATTATAGTATTAGTCATTGACTGCATCGCTGAAGATGGCTCTTTTGCTTTACTGGTGCTGGGAATATTTATGCTGTGGATCATATCAAAAGAAATGAGAGCAATATAATACAATTCTCATTACTGTGTCAGATATGTGTTCTCAAAACGCTTGAGCAAACCAAAACCCAATGTTTACTTTAGCGTTTTGGTTGAGTTTACACTTAACTGAAAACCATGGTCTGGGATCCATTCAGTCTCAAAGAACTATGATGGAGGATAGCTGCCTCTTTCCTATACCTCTGATCTCAATGTACATTAAATGTTTGGCAGCGGTATGTGTGCTCTCTTAAGCGTAATTCCAAAACTAATGCTATTACAGCAGCTGCTTTGTGGAGCTCAATATTGAAATGCCTCAGCCTACTTGAACAAGACCTGGTATACTTACAAATCACTGAGAGGTTAAATGTTGTTATTTGTGATAATTTAGGTAGTAAACTGAAGTTGTGTTTATGGCATAAAGAAGAGAATTTCTTTGAATGTTCCATTCAAAAAATGTTAAGGTTTCTAATTTAGTAGTAGAATGAACAGCTTTAACAGTATTAACCCATTATTCTGAAAAATACAGCTCTTCACTGTGAAAGTAATCAAATCAAATAAAATGTATTTGTATAGCGCTTTTTACAACTGTTGTCACAAAGCAGCTTTACACAATCAGTAATTAGTAAAAGACAAATAATCAACAGCATAAAAAGACATGAAAACACATAGGCATGGAAACACAAACAGTCCTTCATCTTATCCACTTCTTAGTTGGTCAGGTTCACAGTAGGCCTGGAGCATACCCAGAATTTTTGGGAGCAAGGCAGGAATACCCCCCAGTCCACTACAGGATACCACACACACTCAGAGAGCATAGCCAATTACACTTCATCCACCCACCTGCCATGTTTTTGGGAGGTGGGAGGAAACCGGAGAACATGAAGGAAATCCATGTAGACACACCAAACTCCTCACAGACCAGAGCAAAGATCAAACCCACAACCCTAGGGCCTTGGCACTGTGTGGCACACACACTGCACCACAATGCCATCCTAGAACACAAACAAATAAAAAATACTAATATAAAAATGTACACTGAAAAATGTGAAGCTGGGTTTTTATGGTGAAATGTTCATTTTAAAACCATCGTGTCATTGTGACCATTGAATGTTCTGTTTATTCTGTATTTCTGCAAACTTTTCTGGTCTGTTAAATGGGTTACATGTCACACATATGTGCTCCAAGACCTCATAATCCTTATATGGGTAACAACATAGGGAAAGAATGGACTCTGATTCGACTGCAAGATGGAAGTTTAATAAATAAGTTCACAAACCTTTGTATCATGGCCTAGCTACATTGATGATGGTACAACAGGCAATCAAGGCAGAACTAATGCTACCACAAGCAGTCGTTCAAATAGCTGTCATAGCAAGGCAGTTAGCGAAGGGGGTACGTCTCTCTTCTTTAGTAAAGGCTTTAGTAAGTGGTTCTGTATAGAACACTAACAATATAAGGAACCATTTGAATGCTCATTTCTTTGTTTAATGGTTCCTAGTCATAAAGAAAAATCTTTTTAATGGTTTTACCACTGCTCTTGAAAATTAAATAACTCCCTTTTTAGTACAATATAGAACCAATATAGTATATATAGGTAACTGTTTACAAGGAAATAAGCAGCATTATACAAGTCAGTGGCTAACAGTACTTCCCTGTCCTTAATGTTTTCAGTAAAAATCAGACATCATTAGTCTTTTGTTTGAGTTCTTCGTAACCTGTTTCACTTAAAAAGGTTCTCAAAGATAGATTACACAGCACAAGTGAAGTGTAGGCCGTTTTCACACCTGAAAGACCAGACCAGGGTTCAAATCTAAGGCTCAGGTTTTTATTACATTGTTTACATTTGACTAAGTTAGCTTTGGTTTCACATTGTAATTTAGCTAAGGGCACTTAAAAGAGTGTTGTAAGTGCAGAGGGGCGTCTTTATACCCCTCTAGCCCACGCCTGGCATTAGGCATTGTGCCAAAAGGTTCATTTTGGGCTGCATCTCCCTATACTTGACATTGGTTTGTAGAAGAGTGAGTTTATAGAACGTGGGTGTTTTGTCAATTCGGTAGGTCACATTTTCCCAGAACAAATGATTGAACTGGTTCATTTGGTTGCCACTATACTGCTGATATTAAGGCAGCTTCAAGCACAGTACTCAAGACTAGTTCCAATTTGCCAAATGAACATGCTTGTTGTGCAACAGTTATGTCATTGCCGGAAGACACTATAATCGTCCCAATGTGCAACCGCTGTTCATTTTTACTTCCTTTCCAGTTCTTTTTCTTCTTCTATTGTTTAATGGGAGGCGATGGCCTCCCTCAACTTCTTCTAATTGGTCTTAAAATCCAAGCCACTCAAAATAGTGTTTTCAGTTTGATCTAGACTGAGACTTTCTCTTTTGGTTGGATCAAATGTTGGTCCTTTGGTGCAGACTCTTTCAAACCTGCTATTTTGGCTTCAACCAAACTGAAAAGAATGACGGTCTGGACCAAACAAGGTTGGTGTGAAAGCACTGTTACCTTCATGCAAGTTTCAATCAGCTACATTTACTTGACATTTTTTTTAACATTTAAAGCCGGGCTAAGAAACATACTCATGACTGCACATGCACATGTTTTGCACAGTTAATCAGGCATAACCTTATGCAGTAAATCTGTTTATCACACACACACATACACACATACACACACATACACACACACACACACACACACACACACACATGCAAATACATTTTAAAATCTATCCCCTTGTGACCTTAAAACACACATTCATTCCCTATCTCACCAAAGCTCACAAACATTCACACACACACACACACACACACATCCAGACTGTGGCCCCTGTTGTGATGCCGTTGGGCCTGTGTGTCGTGTCCCCTGTGGACACTTTCCGTTATTGGCTGAAACTCTCCCCTTGACATTTTCTTTGCTCTGATATTTGGACATTGCCAGCTGTCACATTAAACGCAGGGCTGCTGAACATGCGGTTAGCAGCATATGCCTTGATTTTTGGGAGCAACCTCGGAGCCTTTTACTCAAATGATCCATAATGTATCATTTTGTCATAGGAAGGGGCTGCCTTTGGCACTCAAAGCCTGTTCTGAGGCGTAAAATGGCATTTCAGAGATGTAAATAATGTATTATGGGTAAGTGAAGAATATTCTATTCATTTATTCTTGCATACATGAGTCCTTTGACTCCTGACTTGTTTTTTGAATAAATCTTTCAGTGATTAAAAGAAAACACATGTGCCAACCTTGCATGTATTCTTTTGTGCACCATCTCTTTTCCCAGATAGCATCACTGATTCTGATTTCATAAGACTGGATGAAGTAGGAAAGCACACAGAAAGAGATCTAAGATCATTTCCTCATATAAAATCTCTCTAGATCGTTTCAGAGCTCACATCTTCAGCTCACCCTATAAGGTTTAAGTTAGGGGACTGGGACAGACAGTGCAAAACCTTGATTCTGTAGTCTGTGAACCACTTCTGTTGGATTTGGGTTATTGTCCTACTTGAAGACCCATGACCAATCTTAAGACTGTTTCATACCTCGCAAGGGTGACATAGTATCGGGCCACCCACATTGCTTGATGTTCATACCTCTTGCGCCACCGCCCCTAGCCACCATGTACTTTGACACTACTTTCACGTTTTTTGATGACCCATGAACAACTGTATTTCATTATTAATTATTATTTCTTCTTTTTATTTAATTATTTTCTCTTGTCTTGCTTAGGGACAAAATCCTATATGATCTGTTGGCTTCAAACCAAATGCAAATATCTGTTCTGCAATTAAAACAAAGCAAAAAAAAAAAAAAAACACCCAGCCTCTGCACCTACCCTATGGTTCATAGTAGTTATGAACAAGCATTTAGACTTCTGTCAAGAGCTAGCCAGACTTAAACAGTTCTGATATTTGTGTCCATAACAATTGGTAATAAACACAGCTCCACACATCCACCACCATATTTCCCATTGGAAATTAATTTCTTTGTCATTTGACGTAATCTTAGCCACCATCCCAGTGATGCTACATATTGGTTTTGTACAGCAAGCTTTTTTTATGTGGCATGCCATTCAAATAGCTCATTAGCATGAAGGAGGTGTCTACTTCTAGTTATAGAGAACAATTTCTGAAGTTGCATTCTCTGATCTGCATATCCACAAATTGCATTCTATTTTTGTTTACAGGTGCCAATACTTCTGAAGGGTACTTTGTATACAATACAGTTTCCTAGGGTGACTCTCATCCATATTCAGACATGATATGGATGATCTGGCATGTTCTGTCACAGGCTGATCATAGACCTTGGCCTATTTTTTGCAAGGTGTGAGATGCTTTGTGTGTGTGTGTGAGAGTGTGTGTGTCTGGAATACAACAGCTGTTTAGGCCATTGTCGGGCTCAGGGTCAGCAGCTTCGGGTGTCAACCTTCTGCACAGAGATAGACAGCGACAATATCTCTCTGTCAGGGGACGCCATCACAGCACGTGACAGATAATCTCAAAGTGTTTGTGTGTGTGTGTGTGTGTGTGTGTGTGTGTGTGTGTGCAGGGGTTTGTGCGTGGTATGCATGCATTCACACCTTTGCAGTTAAATCACTCATTGTTTCTTGAAAAAACAATGGTATTAAAAAAGATTTAATCCTGTTGTATTGGAGTAACTGTTTCTACTGTCCAGAGTATAGAGCATATACTGTAGAGCATTAGTAAGGTCAGGATGTTGGACGATCACCACCCCACCTCATTCACAACTCCCCAACTCATCCCAAAAGTATTGGATGGAGCACCATCGTTCCAGAGAACGCTGTTCCACTGCTGCACAGCTCAATGCTAGAGGGCTTTATACCTCTCTGGCCCATATTTGGCATTAGTCATGGTGCCAAAAGGTTCATGTTTATCTCCCCCCGAGTCCTATTCTATTGGCACAGGGACTCCACAGGGACCAGACAAGCTGTTTCTGTCCATTTGCACATCTGTATCAGCAATGGGTGCAACAAAGCTGTCCGCAAACATTTGAACATATAGTGTATCTATCTTACCAAAATGCTGCATCATAATTCTAAACATTAGTCATACTGTATTGCATATATTTATTAGGCCTTTCATGGTATAAAGCATTAACTTGATGCACGTTTCATGTATTGTATAGGAGGACAGCAGTGTATTGCAGCGGACTAGTGAGGACAGCCTGTGCAGACTTGGGCCTCCAGTTGTCAGTCCCATAATATAGACCAAGTGTTAAAAAGTCTTTGATGTGCACTCCTAATAGATTACACATGCAAGAAAGTTCAAAGCCAATGTCAGAACTTCAGAGGGTTGATGGATTCCTTTGTGGTTTCTCTCTCTTCTCTCTCTCTCTCCCCCTACTTTGCTCCCTCTATCTCTCACTTTTCAACACGAGCCACCTTCCCTGGCAGTCTGCACATGATAATTTCCAGCTCCTCCTTCTCACCCTTCCCTCCCCTTCTCCATCACTTTTTGAGGAGGCCCCATACAAGGTTGATCGATCGTAGAGAGAGAGAGGGAGAAAAACCTTGGTTCCTCTGTCCCTCACTAAATTAGGCCTCTCCGTCACTCACTTCGCGTTTCATCTCCTTCCGATTAGGAGGGAAATAAGACGCACCATTTTCAGCACACTTGCAGCCATTTGAAGTTTTCCTCCTACACAGCTTGGGTTCAATGCAAGAGCCTGCTGAAAATGTTCTCAGAAGCAAGTGAAAGAAGCTTTGAACCGTAAAAACTGTTTGGCGTTCCTCATTGCAACTGCTAAATCTCAAACATTTCCAGAGTTTAGGTGTACCTGAAGCTTTTTCGAACCATTTAGTGTTCTTTTCATGATTGTTTCTTTCTTTTTTAACTCAGAGACATTTTTCCTTCACTAAAGGAATGTCCTTTTAATCAAACAACAATTCTTAGGATGGAGGATTTTTCATTGCCTATTGAGATTTTCAACTATTGTGATTATTGAGTATTAAACACACAGTCAGATTTATAAGTATTTGAAAACAGTGATACAAATTTTCATCATTTTGCTTCTGTACACCACCAATTAGTAATCCTTAGGGTGCAATAAAGGTCACAAAACATAAGGGGTCAATAGAAATATTGCATTAACCATACAGCCATTTCTTTCCTACTGTCCCTCCATTTTCACCTGCTTAAAAGTAACTGGACTATTCACTGGTAAGCAGTTTCATGGACAGGTGTGACCTATTTTTTTCGTGACAAATTAAATATGATCATCTGGAGTTGATTTCTAGTGTTGAGTTTTAGCCATTCAGGTGAACTCTCAATGTGTGGTCCAAAGAGGTGTCGATGCAAGTGAAGGAGGCCATTATTAGGCTGGAATAATCCAACTATCAGTGTGACCAAGGATATTATTTTCTTACTAAAAACAAAAAGCCTCCACAACATCTAGTCAAGTCAAGAACACTCTTGAGGACGTAGGCATATCATTGTCAGAGTCTACAATCAAGAGACGCATTTGTGAATTTAAATGCAGAGGGTTTACTTCAAGATGCGAACCACTGGTAACAGTCAAGAACAGAAAGGTCAGATTAGACTGATAGCGGCAGCAGTAAGGACCTCTCAAGATAGGAAACTCAGGACCATGTGTTCCAGACTTCAGGCAGCCACTGATTTGTTATATAGAGTTATTATATGATATTAGTTATATAGAGTTGCAGTTTGTCCAATTGTCCAGTTACTTCTGAAATTGTACCCTGCAATCATTTCAAATCCAGTGAGGAAAAGCAGAGGTAAAATTGGAAAGAAATGTGTCACTGTCCAATTACTTATGGACCTGACAGTATATAAACTCTCTGTTTGACCCCTCTTGACAGTATGCTAAAGTCATTGTTAACTAAGTGCAAGGTAAGGTGAAAGCAGATGCATTGGAAGAACTGGAGCCAGAAAATCACATCTGTGCTTTGCGGAGAACAGAGAGCGAGAGAGAGAGAGGGGGCTCACTGCAGTGCCCGCATTTTCTCTAGGTGGACACATTCTTGGCTTGGCTGTCTACAGTTTAGAGGACCTTTGCGTATTGCAGATTCACAGCCCCTAGTTGTGTTTCTGAAGGTAAGCAGAAGCAGAACCCCTAGAGGTCTGAAAGTACTTTATGAAGTAGGAGTAAAGTGATTGTCTTTAATAGAGAAAAAGGCCAAATCAAATGTGGTTTACATCAAATAAGAATTTATTCCACAATTGAAAAAAAAAAAAGGCTCAGATAAGAAAGGTTACGGAGAGTTGCTCCTAAAATGAAGCAACAAAAGTATGGATTTCCCTGGAGGATAAAACTGCATATAAACTATTTGTTATTAAAAGAATGGCGTAATTAAAGCAAAGAAATATGCTCTAATCTTGCCGTTTTTCCTTGTGCTTTCTATTTTCCTTCATTAACTGCATTTCATGTTTGAAGTTTATGACTTATCCCTACAAACAAATGACTGCAGTGTATCCTACAGGGAATAGCCCACATTTTTAATCAGTTCTAACCTCAAGCTTTGACATGTAAATTTCATTGCACTGGATTTAATTTTGCATTTCCCATATGCAATGTAAATAGATGCATATTTCATATTCAAGCAAGTAATTGCCTCCCCCCCTAAAGTCAACTGTGACAAAATAAAATAGATAGAAATCTTAGGTAATATCAGTGACTAACATAAGGCATTGATGGTTTTATCTCTCCCACAGCTCAGGCTCATGAGGGGCAGTGTCATTGTGCAGTGTGCAGGGTTAGATTGCGAGGACATCCTTAGTTACTTCAACAAATGAAACTATTCATGGCTGTGCTGTTATTTAGACTGTACAAAGCCAAATAACAAAGGTTAAACAACTTTCCACAAAGGCAAAAGAAAAAAAATAGATATTATATACTTTAGATACTTTATATATCAAAGTATTGCTACTGTAGTGATAATTAAATAATAACACAAATATTAGAAACCTATGAAAATCAAATACTTCATTTTTTAGTGGTTCCTTAATTGACTTTGTGGTAGTTCCTTTGAGTTAATTGTTTTTTGCATTATATTTGGAGATTTCTTTGCATTTAAGTGCATCTGCAATTGAATATAGACTGTACAGTGCGTTCTCTTAGTGTACTGATAGTGTCTCCACTGTTTACATTGTCTGACCGCACCACAAACAGTAGAAGTATGAGTTGAGCACTGTTTTACATCTTCTAAATCCAAAGTCCACCTTGACCTTTTTCACCTTACTAGTTCATGTGCCTGGTCATTGTTTATTGAATCATATTATTTAAAACACAAAACATTTTCCATAATTTTCCATCCAAATATAAAGACTTACCTTTTTTTCGAAAATGTATTTAGCTGTTTGGCTACAAAGAGATGTTGAGAATATTCTATTTGACTTAAAAGGAGCTAAGTAAATTATTTTGTTAGAAATATATTGAAGTATTCTGATTAATTCTACTCAGAAAATTACCACGGCAAAATTCATTGTGCACCACAGTTGTTCTGGTCCTCAGATTTTCTGGTACTCCCACAAAATATACATTTTTAACTGTACCTGGACATGACCTAGCTATTTGACATTGTTTACACTGTAGACCTACTTTGCTCCAAATGTTGTTTAGAGTTATATTCTCAGTTGCTTTGGCACAGTTTCTGAAACACTGTCGAAATGATCAAATCTGTATGTCCAATCACCACATCAGTTCATATTATTAAGCACAACAAATATTCCACCTTTAGGCCATAACTCACTTGAAGTGTCAACAGTATTTTTTATTTAAAAAAAATAAATAAAAAATCACACACAATCAATGGCACCAACATCAAATGACCCTTTATTATGAATTCTTTTTTGCAAGACAGTAGTACATTTCCACTTAACCCAACCAGTTACAGTAGTGTCAATGATTACAGTAGTATCACTGTCAAATTTATCATATCAGCTATACATGATTTAAATGTACGGCACATTTTCCTCATAAATAAAATATCACAGTACATCAACACAAAGACAAGACAGATCTGCAGTCATGAATCCATTGATCATATACCTTTTATCTCCATGCTGAAAGATCTCCTCAGCCTGACTGAGGAATGGGCAGGATCAGAAGAACTCCTCTAAAACCATTCCCTGATTAGGTGTGTGCAGTGAAAGATAATGAAAGCTAAAACAGTGCTGAATGTAAGCTAAATCTGACAGCATTTATGATTGATTGCTCTAAAAAGAAAATGAGGAAATGAACTTGGTGGTGACTCTCAAGATCCATGTATTAGCAATTTCTTTGACATTGCAGCAATATAAGATTACTGCAGTCAATGTATGTATTGGCTTCATGACTATGGGTTGGTCTGTTTTAATTATAAGCATTTACAAACGCATTTGAAAGTCATGCAATTTGAAATGAAACGCAATGTCATCCATTCTCATCTTTGAGGCTTGCTCAACTGCATTACTGGGTCAATTGAGGGCATAAGTACTTATAACTTGCAGAAATGTGCTTCAGAATTGCAATTCTGGATGAAAGCAATAAGAAATCCATACAGAACTGTGAGCAAATAAACTGTTGTTTCAATCGCAATGGCTTTCATTTAAGGGTGGTGAATAGTCAATAGAGAAAAACTGAAATAGCTTAATATCCATCCATACATCTATACCTGAAAAGCGTGGAACTATCTACAATCTAAAACTTGGATGGATCAGCATGAACAGAAGAGAAAATATAATGGTCTGGATTATCTCATTTGAGAGATCATAGATGGTCATGGTGATTCTTGCGAGTGATTTACATTGATGGTCTTTCAGATGGGCTAAATCCATACAACGGAAAGGGAAATTGCAGAGTAAAATGAAAGCCAGAGGATCTGAAGCTGAATTAATGCTCCTTTATGATTTGCATCGACCATGCGATGAGTTCATATTAAGTGAAACATTACCATATCTGTGGTTATGAAATGCTGATGAATTATAATGTGTCCTGTTTCTCTTGATCTAATGTTAGATTCAACAAATGCTGGGCCTTTAGGAGGCTGACAAATGCTTGAAATATGTAAGTTAAAAAAGTGAAATAAACATACCTGGAATTTCTAAAAAGACACAAACTTCTATTTTCAGTTTAGTTCATTAATATGCATGAATTCATAACTAAAGATTAAGTGAATTATTTCACTACAACATTTCATTAATGTTAGTGTGAAGTTTATAGAGTTTGTTATAGTATGTTCTGTCTGGCTGCTCACTCAAAAAGCAATAAATGCTGAAACACCCTTTAGTAGTAGGCATGAATGGGTGTGGCTAAACTTATGTAGTCTGAATAAGCAGATATAGGTCAATTGGATGTTGTGTCTGACATAAAGACAATGAATTCAAAATAGGCTATTTCACAGCTCAGTTTGTGTATGTTGACAATATGGACACTTTTAGCAATGTTTAACAGACTAAATATAAACATAAAAAAAACCAACAAGAAGATAAAATGCACTTATTTCATCTTCTTGTTGGTTTTCTTAGTATATTTTTATGTTTATATTTAGTCTGTTAAACATTGCTAAAAGTGTCCATATTGTCAACATACACAAACTGAGCTGTGAAATAGCCTATTTTGAATTCATTGTCTTTATATGTTTTCATTCTTTGTATCTTTTACACTATAACTATAACTATAAATTATGGATTTACAGCCACAAACAGAACCATCCACAAACCAAAAGTTCTTCTTGAAGTTGTATGAACTGATGTTGTGGCAGTTATTTAATGGCCTCTGCATTTTGGTCCACAAGAGACAGGTTGCCTACATGGTCCCTATTGCATGTGCTAACTGCTAGCCCACCTGCAAAATAATGCCATCAGTGCACGGTACAGGGGGACCAATACTGTAGCGATTTGTAGTCCCCAGTTCACTGTTGCTCTTTTCAAACACAGCCTATCGATCTCCCCATTTGACGGAGTCTCAGCATCTCTCTGTGGAGTCTGACTTCAAATCCAGTGCACCTCTACTTCCTACCAGCCCTGCTTCTTTCTTTAGATCTATCTCCTTCTCTCTCTCCCTCTCTCTCTCTCTCTCTCTCTCTCTCTCTCTCTCTCTCTCACACACACACACACATACACACTCAGTCTCTCATACTCACTTTCTTGTTCTTTCGGTTCTGGCCGTAATCTCTCTCTTTAGCAAGTTCAATTTCTTAAAGTGGTTATTACAGTTGTTCATGATTCTGTCTGGAAATTGTTGCGTCTCAGGCCCTAATCCCTATTCCTGTCCTTTAAAAGGGTGTCTAGTAATAAAATGCCTGTGGTTTAGCTCTTACACTTAACAGAAGTCGACATTCTAAGTCTTATTATTTAGTTCTACTTGAAAAACAATGTAACGTAACTGAGTTGTTATTATGTTATTGAAATTGACCTGACAATAATTAATATATCTTCATATATTTGGAGACTTTGGCTTAGTCACCTTTAACTTCCAGGGTGCTAGAAATGCAGACATGTGCATATTGAGATCAGATGTATGCTGTTTATTATGCTGCCTTTATTGTTGGATGTGCTGTAATGCATTCAGATCTCAAATCAGATGACAAACAGACAGTTATTGTTTTATAAATAAATCAACAGTAAAAAATAGAAGTGCGCCAAACAGATACTCAGTATTGGTATTGGTCCACGATCACTGGATCAGATATCGGAAGAAAACAATATATATATGCCAATATGATCTATTAGCCTAAACTATCACATAAATGCTTAACGTCTAGAACCCAAGCCTACATGTATTCAAGCCTACACACTGGTCTTCTAGGCTTAATAACTCAGGATTAATGTAACTTACAGATATGATACATAAATCATAACAAACTGCAACCACCTTAACCTACTACTCCTAAACCTAACTCTTACCTAACCTAAACTTAAAGTTTATCCTAACCATAACCCTAAACCTAACCATAGTCAAATGTGAATTTCTTGTTGTTTCTGCAGGGGTTCTGACCATTAATTCCTTTTTTTAGAAGCTCCATAATGGAGAGAAGCAGCATGAACACACCTGTAGCAAAACAGTTTTCTTACTTCCTACTCGAGTACACGGCAGGTTATGTGTATTAGAAAAAACAGCCCCACCAGTGGATAGAGGCTGTAGCGTAAATAGTACAATATGTACGAATATCTGCAAAACAGTGCCACCAGTACATGGGAGCACCTTTTGTTACATTTTTTGTTTTGTTCCCTTTTTTTTCTTATTTCTGGAATTTTGTAAAGCTGTCTGAAGATTAAAGGAGTAATATTTATCTCTGCCTTTGTCTAATATGCACTGTTCAAGCTATTCTTTGAATAAGGAAAATATGTGCCGCTTTCAAGTGACCGCCAGCTTTTCTGAATGACCCCACTGGCCGTACGAATGAGAGCTGACGAGGTGAGATCACGCTCATCCTGTGAGAGGAGTGTCACTAAGAGATGAAATAAGAGGTCCTGGCCTTTCCTTTATCTTTTTATCCATGTGTAAAATTGTCAGGTTACTGCTTACTGGTGAAAGAGCCAGAGTGTCATCCTTTATTGACACTGCTGCATCTGTTTGTGGCAGGGATTTGAGAGAGGCTGTCCTTTCACACAACAAAATGACTGCTTTTATTGAACAAAAAAGGAAAATTTGTGCCTCATTTTTCTCTATTTCTCCTTCCTCATTTTATCTGTGCAGCCTTTTATGGAATGATGTCATCACTATAATGAAACCGCTGACAAATGTCTTGAAACTTTTTCTCTGTCATGAATTTCAAACCAAATAGTTTCATTTCAAATTGGGCACATTCAAAAGGGAGTAAGTCATATCATCTAAAAAAGTCTGACAGTTTCTGGTGGCTTGGAAGGGCTCTGCTGTTTGGAAAGCCACTGTTTCTTTCCCACAGCGGTTGAACTCCAGCACTGTTTTGTGTGAATGCATTTGGCTTTCAGCGCCGGGCAAATCCCTGCTGTCACAGCGTCCATGCTCTTTCTTCACTGCTAGCTAAGCCGAGGAGCCAAACTGAGAAATTAGTCCCTCAGTAGTCTCAGAATCAAACTCTTCAAAAAACAGAATAGCCTGATGGCCAGAGCCTGGGAACAGAGGTTGTTTATGCTTGCTGAAGTTTGAAAGAATTGTTCAGCAGTATTTGTCAGCTTGGTAATACAGAAAAAGAGAGGGTATAGAGGCACCACACAAGCTATGTATCATCCATAGCAGAAGTAACCATACACTTTACAATAAGGTCATGTGCAAAGATTTGGGCACCTTTGGCCAAATTACATATTTTAGGAGTAGTAAACACAGCCTTTGTAGATAAGGCAATCTTTTTAAGGCAAGTCCTAATCCACAGTTACTCTGTCTTTTATCACATTAAAAATAAAAAGGATCCCTGTGGCCTGTGCAAATATTTAGAGATCTTACATCAGCAGGGTTTAGTAACACCTCCTTTGGCAGAAATTACAGTTTGCAAATGCTTTTTGTAGCAGCTAAACATCTTTCAGGTCTTTGGTCAGGGGTTGGTCATTTCCCGCACTCTTCTTTATAAAAGGCATCTAGTTCTGGGTATGCTCACAGGTCACAATTTTCAGGTCAGAGGACTAAAATCTTTAGTTTGTGTCTCTTCATATATATATATATATTGTTGTTGAATTAATCCATCAACTTATTCACCTGTGCAATATTGGCAATGCTACTGACAGCAACACAACCCTCAGAGCATGATAGATTCAACCCCACAGTTGTCAAGGTGTTGACACCAATATATTGCACCACATTTAGTTTGGTTTGCTCTTGATTGTTGAAGTGAGTGGTATCATTGCAAACAGATCTAAAGAGTCTGGGAGGGGATTTAAAAAGATCTCAAAACGCTCGAAATCTGCGGTTTCACTGTCCGCAAAATAATTTACTAGTTAACAACTGCCAACATGGCCAGGTTAGACTAGCAAAGTCAGCCCAGACGAAGATGCATAAAGATGTCTCCAACAATCCTAAAATGTCAATATGGGATCTACGGGCACCACAGTTGATGTCAAAGTACAGCATCTACCATCAGAATGAGACTGCCCAAGTTTGATTTTCATGGGAGGTGTTCAAGGAGGAAACCCTTGCTGTCAAAACAAAACTAACAGGGCAAGACTAAAGTTTGCCTGTGAACACCTAGACAAAGACCAGGACTTTTGACTTAGAGCAATAAGCTTTGGACAGATAAATCCAATGGTGAATTATTTGGACACAGTAACAGAAGACATGTTTGACATTCTGTTAAAATTAAGATCAATTGTACATATGTTTTTACATGTTAAAATAGACTTTTTTTAGATGTTTTCATGGGGAGTCATCATTTTTACAAATTATTGTATAGCCCATGACTTGGCTAACTTCTTGTCCAGGAAACAGGCCTAAAGTATCTTTACCCTCCTAGGTACTTCTCCTGCTAAATGGAGTGCTGGGTTCCGTTTAAACATTAGGTTGATGAACCTTAAAAAGTGAGCTTTGGAGCAACTCATTGATTGCCATACTATAAAACATAAAGTGAATGCATTCCTACCTGTAGATTAAAGGCTTTATTCAAGTCAGAGTGATCATCTGACACTTGTGTTATGAAGACATATAATTCCATGGCTCTGGTACATGTTAAATGACTTTATCTGCAGCGCTTACTGTATGACTTAGTGTTCTGCTGCTGCAGTTTAGCTGCAGGCAATATATAGGATATATGCATGTGTTGGGGTAGGTTAAAGCAAATACATTTCCTTAAGAATTAATGTTATGGAAGGTAATGCAGCACATATTTGCCAACCTGATCTCACAGGATAAATGTCCCTCTGGCCACATTTTTGCAGAAGTGGGATTATGGGCTTTCAGGGATATTCTTGCAGAATTTCTATTGTCTAGTAAATCTATGTTTAAGAATAGTTTTAAATGCTTAGGGAAGAAATGCCCACCCTGTTTTACAGAAGTGACACATTTTTATTTAAATAAAAACACAACAAATTAAGCCTGCAAATCTGCTCTAAATGTCGTACTGTTGTTGTTAATTATAACAATTAACAGTGCAATAGTGACAGCCACAATAGATGTATGTGGTTTCTTTTGTCATCTCTAGTGGCCATTGCATGCTAGTGTGCAATAGCTGGACAAATGGAGGATCATTCATCCTTTGATACTATGCTGTACTCCTGGGTATGAACATTGGATTTCTATTGCTTTATCTAGTTCCTATTTCTTGTTCATTTAGAGAGGAGGGTATTGCTCATTTAGTTGAAATAAATCCAAGCACATTTCCTGAAATTGAACCTACTCTACATTTCATACTAGTGTTGTTAGTTGTAACAAAAACCTGTCTGTGGCTTTTTCTTGGCACCACTTGTGGGCATTTAATGCTAGTGAAAGAACAGAATGTTAGAGAAAAAGAATATTAAAAAAGAATATTACATATTTATTTATTATTATAATGTTTGGGCAGGGCATGGGAAGGGTTTGGATGTGACAGAATACAAGTATTGGGAATATATATTTATTGATTAATGTATTAATGAATTAATTTATTTATTGGTCTTATCTTTATCCATCTTCTTGGTGGGGGGTCACAGTGGGTCTTGAGCCTACCTGGAAACACTAGGGCTCAAGGCAGAAATACCCCATGGACAGCATGTCAGAACTAGGGGCCTATTTAACATGGCCAGTTCTTACTTTGTTTATTTGGGAGGGGGGAGAATACAGAATGACCCCAAGGAAACCCACACGAACACAGCAAGAACACAAGTTGTGTTCAGAATATAAAAAGCAAAGCATGTGTATTCAGTCTGTGTCAGCTTGGGCTCTTCTGAACTTTTGTCAATAACAACATTCTCAAGATGTTTTCAGGCAACAGTATTGTTGACAAAATACACAGAAATATAACTGTAATTTTATCTGCAACTGCATTTTTTATGCCCAGCTCAAGGCCCGACCCAGGGCTCTGGAGAGTGGAAATGGACCCTTTAGTTTGAGCTCCAAGGGATGTTCCAGTTCTTGGCTCCCAGGACACTCTTATTTCCTGGGCTTCTCCTGTCCCAGCTCCTGGAAGGGCTCTGGGCTCTGTTCTCAGATCAGTCCCTATTATTGATATTAATACCAGTTGAATGATTATTAATGTGCTATTTTTGTTATTCCATGAATCATGAAGACTATCAAACCTATATGAACCAGACAGCATTCATTAATAAATATAGATTAATTATATTTTATATATATTTAATTTTACATTCATTTAGTTCTTCATTTAGTTTATTAATTAATCTAATGTTTATATGAGCAGATCTGCAGTTGAATATCTTGAGTGTTCGAGCCACCCCAAGCTTTGCATTTTACAGACCCCTAGTAATTAATATTCAGAGGCCCCTGAGTAATAATCCATCCCTGACTGCATGTATTTACTTTCAAATGTATTTTTAATTTCAATATGATTATTAGTATTATTCAGAACCCAGAACAAAATGAACATTCAACTAACATTGTTAACAAGAATTGATTAAAAAGTCTTGTAGACTTGCCATTGTATTTTTGATGAATTTGTTATTGACTTCTCTGATGACTGAGGTGCAGCTCATAAGTCGCTGGTTCTAGATGTAGCCAAATTCAGCTAAATGAACCAGAAATGGATTTTATTTTGTTTCCAATTGCGGTTCTTTCCTCTGCTCATTTATTTCGTATTATATTCCTGCAGGATTAGCAGGATCATTAGCTGGATTTTTGTCAGTGTGGCTGGATTCTGTCGCAGCCATCTGGTGTGCTCATTTACTGAGTGGATTAATTTGATGGTGGTGAAACCCCGAATACTGAACTGATGCCTACTAATCTGGGGTAGATTTATCCATTTAACCCCCTCCATCCTCCACTTTTCTCTTGTCGATCATTTGTTCTCGCCTGATGAGATAGTCATAATGCGCAGTTTTGCATTGGAGGGTCTCGTCAGCGGTGAATAATCTCTGGATATAGTTGGCAGGTGAATTTCTTATGTTAAAGGTTTGAAAAGTAATAGGATCTTGGTGTGTGTTTTCATCCTCTTATATTCTATAGTTGGCGAAATAGACAATCAAAGGCGATAGTATAGTGGATAGACCGTAACGCTGTTTCTGTTCTTTTACAACTTGGGGATTGCCTTTGAATCAAGATATCAGATTCACTTCTGGGTGCCTTTGAAAAGTGTTTGTATCCACATGAGAAAAGTCTGCGGTCTTGAGCAGGAGAAAGCCACCAAACAAACAGTTCAGCCTTGTTTCTCCAGGGAAGTCAAATGCCTGGAATCACAGTCAATTTGGGATGGCTCAGTAAAAAGCCTGGCCTCCATCTGCTCCCTTGTATCCTGGTAACAAGGCCTGAACCTGAGCAAAAATAGCTTTGTCATTCAGGTAAATGAAACAATAAATTCACTGTAGGTGCGAAGGCCTGGCCATGCGGAAACAGACAGCAGGGCTACGCCAAAGAAAAATATTCTGTTTTCACCCGTTTTATTGAAAGAGTGCTTTTTCTTTTCTTTTCTTTTTTATCCCCGTCTCCTTTCTGCTCTCTCTCCGTTCATCAGTAATCGCCTTATCATAATCTTATTCCCATGCCTGGGATACCGCTTGCAAAGTCAGTGGATAGAAATCAAATGAAAAAGACAGGAACGTTAGAAAACCGAGAGACCAAACCACCATAGGATATTCAGAAAGGAATCAATAAAACAAATAATGCAGCGTTTGTATGAAGCTACGAGAAGCATCTCACAGAAAGGCAATAAGGTTTCACGCATGTTATATAACTAAAGCCACAGCTTTGCATATATAACATATCTCACGGCACATCTTGCCCGCCATGTGTGCATTAGCAGGCATGCTAATTAAAAGAGGCATCGATCCATAACCGTGCATAAGCCTTTTTTCCCCCCCCTAATGTCCATTTCCCATATCCTGCAGGATGCATCTCTCCCTGAACGCCCACCGTGATCAGTCAAACGCAGGCAAGAGAAAAGAGAGAGCTATCTACAGGGCAGGGAAAAAGGGAGGAAATAGAGAGGGAGTGCGCCACTTTGCCTCTCCCTAGTTATTGCAGAGTGAAAATGGAGACCATTAATGCAGGGCAATGGAATGACTGTGTGTGAGTTATTAGAATGGGCTGACTAATAGCATGTACCATGCTGCTCATTCTCGTGTGACTGGAGAGGTTTTTTTTTGTTTTTTTTTTTCCAGCTAAATACAGGAAACGCAAGAACATTCAATTAGAGGGTCTCTAAATTTGCCCTTTTTTATCTCTTGAATAATACAACATCATCTTTTTAAAAATAATTTATAGAAAGTATACTTTACATATAACTCATTTATAGGCTTCCTGAGAACAGCTTGACCTAAGCTCTGAAATAAAGACTTTTTGTACCTCAATTATATATAATCACCCACCATCACCCTGTCATATCTCTTGGTGTGTGTTTGTGTTTTGTGGTTGTATGGGAAAAACCATTTGGTCCATTCATCATGAAATATTGAAACTGTCACAATATTTGAAAATATATATATAAAAAAAGAAGAAACAGAAACATGAAGAAACTACAGATCGTAATTATATATATATATATATATATATATATATATATATATATATATATATATATCAAATTACTACACATATCACACATATTTCCATTTTTGCCATTCTTGACTTTTTGACATAAGGTGAATCAGGCAGTTGTTCTTTTCACTGTGTCAATCACAAGGGTGCAATGCATGGCTCTTGCATCAGTGATGATATGAAGAGAAAGATAACCACACATTAAATGCATGAACAGTGAAAGAAGCGTCAGTGTTACCTTCGCTGGCTCTTTTCTGTGGGTTTGGGGCATCATGTTTAACTGTGCGAACTGAGAGACTGTGGCTTGGACAGGGAGCATCTGTAAGGTGTGTAGAGTATCCTCTCTCTGCCCTCTTCCTGCCAAAGCCCCACCGCATAGTCCTGCCTAATAGTTTGAGACAGCTGACGCGAGGGGTGGAAAGTCCATTAGCATGTGATTAGTGGCCTCTGTGTGTGTGTGTGTGTGTGTGAAGGCAATAGGACTGGCAGTGAGGCCAGAGAGCTGCCAGCAACTGGCCTTTCAGAGAGATTACACATCAGGGATGATCACACACAAACACACATTTTTAGAAGTTATTATACTGTCATTGTGGAAACAAAATGTTGAATCTTTAATATATATTAAAATATTGTAGCTGCCATCCATAGCAGAAGCCTAGAACATCCAGCAGTCTTTTCTGCATCCACATAATTCTTTGGGATTGATAAGTGGTGCCATGCTAGTTTAGCATAATGCAAGAGCCTTGATTGAAACCTGAGAGCTGCACTGGAGTGGGGATACATTGGCAGTTACAGGTATGGGGAGTTATAGTTATAGAGTGAATAGAATTATCATGAAATCACTGTTTTTAAACATTTTAGTTCTCCACATAAGATGCCATATGCCTGAGAGAATATCCTGACTGATTAATGATATTCTATTATTCGAAATGTAATTAACAGATTTGCATTCGTCTGTGTAATAACCCTCACCATTGATTAAACACACTCCAGAATGGGCAAAACCAAAAGTTTGCCAAAAGGTAAGTCTGCTATTTAATTGGTAAAATGATTTGTATGCTAATATGCTAGCTATACTCTCAATGCATGTTAACAAATGAACGTAGGGCGTTTGTATGCTGTATGAATTCACAAAGTCAGATCACTAAGCACAAACCTCCAATTCAGTGAGTATTTTAGGGCCCTAATTTTTTGGCAGGATCCTAATTTTACATATTTTTACATAAGCCTAAAGGCTAAAACACACTGGGCACATGGTGGCAAATGATATGTTCAACTCTCAAGCTCAAGTTCTTGCTCTAGCACTCTACTGGTACAGAGTAGCCTCTTCTCACAACTCCCCTAGTGGCCATCTGGTTATGAGGTTTTTGTAGAATGTCTTTAGAAAGACGAGTGCTGGAAGTTACTGAGTGCCTGTACATGCCAATGTCAAATGTCGACCCCTGTGTGGTCACCTTCATTAAATAACAGTGGTTTATATTTTTGGGTGCTGTGCAATGGTTTTGAATTTTTCAGTGGACCTTGGCCTTACAGCCAGCAGTATACTTAAAATGAAAACAAATGTTTTGGAGAAAAACAAGAGGCTTGTTCGAATGTGGCACTGAGCAGCCTGATCGATACCTGGCTCGGTACAGTGCATGCTGGTTAAATTTGTTGAACTGCCTTGCATCAGTGCCTCCAGCTTTCAATGATGACACAGTTCTCATAGTCTCAGGGGAGGGAGTGAGTTGTGAGTTTGGAGCCAAACACCACAGGTTTTCTGCACCTGGCCAAGTGACCCGAGAGACAACCTGATGACAACAGAGCGTAGACTTCATTTGCTAGAATAGCTGAGTTTATCTTTAACAAGCCCAGTGTCTTTTTGGCCAACACAATCACAGCTCATTTGTTCTGTGACCTCCCCCTGACTGTGACTGGTTGTAGTCATGATCCTGTTGAGAGCCTTCCCCTCTCCCTGCGATTGGTCCTAATCACTATATTGTTTTGTTCTGAGACCTCCCCCAACTGTTCTGAGTCCTCCTCTGGACTGAGATTGGTTTCTTCTGAGCCCTCCACCTTATCCCTGTATAGTTGTTTTGAGACCTCCCCAACTGAGATTGGTCCTAATCACTACTTTGTTTGTTCAGAGGTATTCCTCTGACTATGATGGGTCTTAGTCACATTCTTGTTTTATCTGAGACCCCATCAGGATGTACATATATAGATAGAGAGAAAGATAGATAGACAGTTTCACAATACAGCACAGTAATACAATACAATAATAAGGGTGGTACAGTAGTAGAAGTAGTCCAGGCACAGCAAAAACAAATATAAACTGTAGATAATACCATCAACTATAGATACATAATCTCCCTTATTACAACGAGGAATGAAGTTATACAATATAAGTTGTAAAATACTCCTAATCAACACCTCATTTTTTCTGAGGCCTTAGCCTGACTGCGATTTGTCCATGTCGCATGGTTGCATGTTCTCTGGAATGATGGTGCTCCATCCAAGTTGGGAGTTTTGGGATGAGGTGGAGTGGTGATTATCCAACATCCTGACCTCACTAACGCTCTTGTGCCTGAATACAATCAGATTCTGACAACAATGTATATATGACCACAAGACCTGCCGTACAAAGTAATTACCATATTGCTCGTTCGTCCTATGTTGTCAAAGCAGTTAAAAATACAGCGTACAAAAATTAACACCGATGTGCACATGTGAAGAAGGAGGATACCCTCACAGGATATTTGGGTTTTCAGTGCCACTGGGCGTAAAATATGCATTTATGTGTGAACAGCTATGCAGATGTGTACAGTGCTATTAGCATTAACAGGAGCACACACCTACACCTATACACTTTCACTATCATTTGTTATACATTTTACACATACATGCTCGCTCTTGGCGGCGGCTGAGTGGGCGGCACGGTGAACCACAGTGCAGCACTTCATTAGCAGAGGGAGAGGAGTAAAGAGGCAGATAGACAGAGTACCCTCAGGAGAGGAGCTCCTGTTCTGCCCCCTGGAGGTACTGCTAAACCCAACCTCCTGGCATGCAATCAGCCTCATCTGTGACACATAAACACCTTTTTCTTCTTTTTTTCCTTTCCTTTTTTTAATACCTACACATGTGTGCTGTCTCCATCCTCCATGTGCATAGCCCACAGAGAAACACAGCCAGCAAAAGAGAGCAATTTCTTGGTTGACCACCTGTCCCAAAGCCCCCATTAATGGCAGACATGTTTCAGAGCTGTATGGTACAGCTGCACATGCTCACCCCTGAGATCAGAGGAGTAAAGCCAGCTGGAGGATCCATGCTATCAGCCACAGTTTTGTTTCAGTGACACCATCCATAGTGCAGAAAAAAACGTAACTAATTGGTAAATCAGACGTGGTAAAATACTGTGTAGTGTACCAGATTAATCACACAAGACTTCTCATATAACCGTAACATGCTATACCGTGTGCAAAGGTTATCCAGGCAGTTAGTTTGATGGCTAATTCACAGCTGGCCAATCAAAATCCATGTAGTGGTGATTTGGAGGCTCTTCTAGGGTAAATGACTTGTCATTCATATGGTAAAGCCCAGGTGTGGATATGGGTGAATGAACTTGGTTTCAGTGTGACGGACTAATCATCTGGAATTCTGCAATGCCTTTGATTCATGGTGCAGCTATGGATGCGGAAAACACTCCTGATGGGTTGTGGCAACTCAATCAAGGGATACACGGACTGTTAACCCTTCATTTAATTTGATTACTTACGTTCACTTGTAACAAGCTGAGATTTGATTAGACTTTTATGATGCTGCCATGGCCTTCTTCAGTGCTGTCCTTGGTGCTGTTATAAATATGAGATGTGAAGGGAGAGGAGAGATGCTTGTGGGCAATATGGTTGATGCATACACAGTATTTAGAAATCATTTTGAGATGCTCTGCTGCACTCATGCCAGTCCAACACAGACTTGTTATTAAGAGAGTTCATGTGTGGACTGACCCTTTATTGATAGGACCCTAAGGCCCTAAGACAAAAAGACAAAGTCATGATGCTGTCCGAGTTATTTCTTAAAAGTGGGGCATTAGTAGTGGTGGTGGCCAGGTGGTAAGAGTGTTGGGTTACTGTTCACTGGGTTCTCTGCCTATCATAGTGTCATAGTGAAGGTTTCAGTTTTTTATCAGTGTTTCTTGGGGATTTATTAGATTAAAAGATTAATAGCTTGGGGATGTTCTGACTCAGTCATCTAATCATCACAATCTGACTCTTGTAAAAATGGTTTAGATCCTTATTCTTGACCATTTCTTCCTGCTTTTTAACACATCACACCACAAGAACTGACTGTTCACTTGTGGCCTTATCTTATCCACCCCTTGTTACAACTTATCCACCCCTTGACAGATGCTGCTGTAGATGAAGATAATCAATGTTTTTTTTACCTGTTAGTGGTACTAATGTTATGGCTTTTCTGTTTGTGTAATATATATATATATATATATATATATATATATATATATATATATATATATATATATATATATATATATAATGTAATATATATATTTTTTTCTCTAGTTTTGAAGGATGTTTTCTTCTCATCAGCATCTTGAACAGACTTAAGTCAATGAAAAAAAGGACATCTAAATAAGTAAGAAGTTCTGAAAGTCATGTCAAATTGTCAAAGATTCTACTTTTTACTCAAATGAGTATGTTTCTTAAATAACTTGTAAAGACAAACTTTCTATTAATTCAGAAAAGAGGTGAAAGCTAAGTGAAAGCATTTGGAGTGGTGCGTGGGGCCATTTAGGAAAAAAAGAATTTGTAAGTTTTGTAAATGAGAAGCTCCACATAATATTGAATTCATTTCAATGATCATTATTTTCCTTACAACTGTACATTAAAGCCAAGAACCATTGACAAGCCTTTCTTTAAAGTGTGTATATAATAAGTATACCTGGTAGAATGTAAACTGTAATGTGTATAAGAACAAGTCATGATTTTCAAGCCCAAACTGCATTCAAAAAATCAGCACCACCAGTTCTAGATCAGCAGTCCGTGGCTTTGTTAAACTCTCTGTATCCATGTGAGTTTGATGTAAATGTATCCTCAATCCTAATTGTACTCATTTGTTCTCAATGTTCTCATTTGTACGTCTTCCAAACGACTTGAGACTCGATTGGGAGGCTGAGGCTAAAACTTGCAGAGCTGTTTTTCGTCATCCTTCTTGGCAGGAGGAGGATGCCAGGTGCTGTGTTTGCATAGTACTCGTGTCCTCATGGGGGAAGACTGATGTGGATCACCACCATCCATCAAAACCCAAAAAAGCCCAGCATTAACTTTTAACAAATGCCCCTGCCAGGGAAAGCCAAAGACTCAGCACTAGGTCCAACCCCGGCTCTCTTTATCAGCGATATCTGCACCACCCATCACCCTAGAAACACAGCCTCACTCTTTTTATTTATTAATTGGTGTCTCGCTCGTACTTAGATAGATTTCTCTACCTCGGCGAGACACCACCAATTATCCGAGCTTGAGGGACTTCAGTGGCGAGTTGCGAGGAAGCTGGCGAGTAAAAGGTGACAGCGGCAGCTCTTGGTAACAATGAAGCCAATACAGAAGTATTCCACAATTCTCTTCACTTAATAATACCTCTTAACAACCCCTGTGACCCAAGCGTCCCCCACCGTCACCACTAGCCTCTATGGTCCTTTCACTCCCACATCACAGGCACCTATGTTTAGCATCGTAACCCTTCGCCGCTGGTCTGTTTCCAGCCAACCACACCCCCACCACCCACGCCTCTCTCAGGTTGGAGTGCTGAGTGGTCGTCAGTGACTCTCGTCCTAGCCGCTGTGTTCCATGGCAAAAAACAGAGCTGATAATTACGCCGGCTCTTCTCTAGAGTGTGCCGACGTTGTTGACCGCAAAGGTCATCGCTGCCACATCTGGCTGGGTCAGGCTGAGCTAGCTGGACGACGGAGTGCTAACACTGGGAGGCAGTGTTCTGTGCTGACCGGACTGAAGAGCTCTCCAAAGCTCTTCAGCCTGAGTGGGGAGACAGGTTTTGTAGCTTGTGCGGTGCTTTCTGCATGAGCTGTCCAAGCAGAGCTAATGGAAAAAACTACAGTCAAATCAAATAGCAAGGTGCACGATAGCCGCTTGAATTCGTAATGATTTTCTCTATGTAATTAGTAAGGGGCCCGATTAGCAAATTAATTAGCAGACCATATCGATCAACTTGTTTTCCTTCATGTTGTTGTTTTGTTTTGTTTATCAGAAGTTTAAAAATATAGAGAACTAAGCCTAATGTTTATCTTAATGAGTACCTAAACTTGGGCAAATTGGGTATTGTTTGATCTCTCTCTGTCATTTTACCTCTGTAAATTATATATACATATATTAACACATTATAAATTCCCAAGGCACTTGTGGTCATTTTGGTAATATGCGAACAAGTGCTTCATAAAAGGAAACAGAGAATGAAAAAAAATCTAACTGACTGTTATGATGCAGATCCAGATGCCATGATATACTGACAGCTGCTTGTAAAGACCATCCATTTAAGGAATAGACAGATATTTAAATGCATCTGCTCTAGTGGAGGAGTGAATGAGACAAAAATAGACAATGGGAAAATATGTGGTTGGGCTTTCATTAAATCATTAACATAAGAAATGTGGCAACACTTACTGGTGGCATTTCCACAATTTAAGAGGATCTCTTTCTCTCTGTCTTCCTCCCTCTTACTCTCATGTTTTCATTAACGACCCTCTTTTCTTCATAATCCTATCACTTTTTTTAGTTGGCCCTACATGTCTGCGTGTTGTGATCAGGGATGTTAGCCTATGATATTCATTAAAGAATAATATGTTACTCTGTGCTGGCCTTTACTTGGAGTTCAAGACTGTTGGGTTGTATCTTCTAGTTATAATTAGTCACATGTGCACTACTTTGCAGGATTCAACAGTGCTAAATATAGTGTATGTACTAGTAGACTAAAGATATAGGTAAAACTCCATATTTCGAAAACAATTGCAATGCAGCAATTGCAGAAGGCCTTGCAATATATTAAGGCGCAGTGGAGATCCAGTGATTATTCTTGGTCAAGCTCTTGAACCCTTTGTTTGTGTATTATTTACTAACTTCCACCAGCTAGTGCACCATTAGTACCAGTAGCTAATGTTTAGTAGCTACAATACAACTAATACCTAAAATAAGAAATTGGCAATTATTATAAAAAGAAATAAACAATGTCCCAGTGTTTGTGGACATCCCCTCAAGTCAATGCTTTCAGCTACTTTAAGTTGCACCCATTGCTGACACAGATGTGCAAATGCACACACACAGCTAGTCTAGTCCCTGTAGAGAAGTATTGCCAATAGAATAAGAAACAGATAAACATATTTGCACCATGCCATGTGTGGGCTAGAGGGGTATAAAGCCCCCCAGCATTGAGCTGTGGAGCAGTGAAACTGTGTTCTCTAGAATGATTATGCTCCATCCAAATACTTAAGGATGAGGTGGGATGGTGATTATTAAATAGCCTGACCTCAATAACGCTCTTATTGCTGAATGCATTCAAATCCTCACAGCAATGCTCCAGAATCTAGTAGAAAGCCTTCCCTGGACAGCAGAGACCATTACCATTAAACTTTTGTAATATCCTTGATTTCAGAGGGAACAACAAATGAGCAGGTGTCCCAATACTTCTGTCCACATAGAATACAGAAGTTACAGAAGTAGTGAACTAATGCCACAGACCCTTGAGGTGGGTGGGGTGGTGAGGGTTAAGCGCTTAAGGGATCAGTAGGTCATACTTCCTATGAGTCCTGTATTCATAATGCATTAGAAATGCATTCATAATGGGTCTGTGTAATTGCTCATAATGGAAGTAGTTGTATTTACATGCATAACAAATAAAACAGCACTATACCACATCATTACAGGTTTTAAGAAGATAATGCATCATGAAAACCTGACTTCATTTTTGAAGACCCTTATATCCAGAACAGACACCCATGCACAGATACACCCACACAGACATTCCAGAGTGTTGTCGTCCTCATTTTTTTCCCCTTGGCATCGTGTATAATACCCGTTCCATGTTCTTCTTCTTCTTCTTCTTCTTCTTCTTTTTCGACATAGAAATCATTTCCCAGACTATCCTCAAGCCACACCACAGCCGCTTTAATCCACATCTGCTCCCTCTCATGGCTATTTCTTCAGAGAGAGAGAGATGGAGCGAGTGTGGGAGGGGGGCTACCATGCTCATAAGGCAATACAACAAATCGACATTACTTGGTATGCATGGAGGGGGTCGAGCTATCGTGTTATAAATTGGCATGTGGCGGCCAGCCAGGACTGAAGTGCATTAGTCAAACGGCCTGCATATGTAATAAAATGCAGTGGGGGGAAAGAGAGGGAGGGAGGGAGGCAGGGAGAGCAAGAGGAAGAAAGCAACTCTCGCTAGATTGAGATCTTAAAAAGGCTACCCGCCGAACAATATATTTGAACGGCAAACCCTGGCTGAATCCAGTCGGAGAGATCCTATCACAGCAGCGTCTAAGCAAGGCTAAATTAGATGACATTCACTTTGACAAATAATTTCCTCCCTACCTGTGCATATGAAGGTGGGGGGTGGGGGGCTGTACGGATTAAATTTGCAGCCAGGTAAGATAGAAGCAGGGGTGATGGCACAGTTCAGACTTTCAGATAAAGATAAAGGCAGATGCGGAGAGAAAGGGTGTGTCTATAATGGGAGATTATGAAGGTTAGTTATTTGGGTTTGTATGTGGTTGTGGCCAGTAGTGAGATAATGCAGTGATGAGATAATCACATCAAATACCAAGCCAATTTTAAAAACGCATTAAGCCCAACCACCTTACTACCACTACTGTGCTTTGAAGGGGTCAATTGCTGAATATATTCTTTGCTCCAAGTCAAAAAACCTGTGGGGATCCCTGGTCCAAATCTCTGTATAACTGTGAATTGCTAAGCAGAAGGTTTTGGAACGCTGCATGTTCAGTATGTAATTGCACCCCCGTTGTTAAGCATCCCAGATCGTAAACAATTTTTTGTAGCAGCTATAAGTCTTTCAGTTCTTATTTGGGGGAACTTCACCCACTCTTCCCTACAAAAGCTTCTAGTTCTGTGAGCTTCTTGCAGTGCCTTGCATGCAGCGTTATTTGAAGGCCTATCCACAGATCTTTAATGATGTTTTGGTCAGGTGACTGCGAAGGCCGTGGCAAAACCTTCAGGTTGCACCTCTTGAGGTAGTCTATTGTGGATTTAGATTTTTAACTTTATTTACTGTGAACTGCCATTTCTTATTTAAATTACAAACTGAGGAAATGACAGCCTGGAAATGCTTTACTGTCAGCTAATTATTTATTAAATATTTTGAGTGGTAAGGCCATTGCACACCTGACGTGCTGCTGTGGCATATAGTTTTAGCAATTTTTTCACTTTGTTTATCAGGTTCTTCTTATCCATCAGTTGTTGTTTTATATGTCAATAAACGGTTTGTCCATTAGGTGAAAAGTTTTGAAAATGTTTTAAAATATTGCAATTCTTGCATTACATGTAAATTTCAAGCTTCAAGTCATGTATCATCTCATTTTGGTTTTATTTAATGTAATAATAAAAAAACCCAGCGTGGCATGCTGAGGAATTCATCAGTGCCCAGATTCCTTGAGCATCAGTGTGCGTACCTCCATTATGCAAAGTCCTTTAGGCAATGTCTTATAGGGGCCGAAGGCTGACAATTGTTTTGGACAAGGTTTAAGGAATTAGAATATTTCTACCAGAAGAATCTGGAGACATGAGGGCAGTACATTGTAAATTTAACTGTGACAAAAAAATGACATGTGCTATCAGGTTATTGTCTCTGGCGTAGCCCCTGTCATCAGCCCAGGTCTTGTAACATTGGGACTCTTGCAGATCCCAGGAGGTGGGGAGTAAGGAAGGAATGACGTGATGTCACTTTTAAAAGCATCTATCTAGCATCTAGCATCTATCTATCTATCTATCTATCTATCTATCTATCTATGTCTGTCTGTCTGTCTGTCTGTCTGTCTATCTATCTATCTATCTATCTATCTATGTCTGTCTGTCTGTCTGTCTATCTATCTATCTGTCTGTCTGTCTGTCTGTCTATCTATCTATCTATCTATCTATCTATCTATCTATGTCTGTCTGTCTGTCTGTCTGTCTATCTATCTATCTATCAAGCTTTACATCTGTCTATCTCTCTAACTGTCTATGTGAATGAATGTACATATACATATCTGCATATCTGGACTGCTGCATGGCAAAAAGCAGAGTGGGTCTGGCCTGCTTCACATGCCATTTTTGCCAAGGACTCAGCGTGAGGGTAGGCAGCATTTCTAAATGCTTTGCCTGAGAATGCAAGGCTCTGTGCTGTGTTCCTGGGTTTGGTATCCAGTAGGGATTGAATACGCAAGATCCAATCTGCTCCACTTGCCCAAGAAACACAGTCAGTGTCAAATAAAAGGAAAGTTGGAATACAGCAAGTCCTTGAAGCATAACTGATGTGAATAGGGATGGAGGTGTACAGAGCACAGGGAGAGGTGGCCCCACAGGACTTCTGTGCTTCAGCAGTTTTCTACTCACTTCGGTGGGAAAAAAACATTAATATGTATATCCTATTATTACATTATATATTGCATTATGTATATAATGGATCAGCAGTGTCTGCTCTATACTTCTGTCCAAGAGTGATGAAATTGCTGAAATGCTGAAATTCCAAAATAAAGAAAATTAAATAGAATACATTGTGTGTGTGTAGAAGGTTATGTCCTTGTCTCTGTGTAAAATACTGGCCTGCTTCTTTGTACTGTGCTGAAAAACTGCTACTCCATGTCCAAGTTACTACATATTGCTGAATAAGTGGTGCAGGAGTGTTTGTTAAAAATAAATAAAGGAGAAATGATTTTCTTTCTTTTGTTTTTATTTTATTGTTTACACAGAAGAGAGCGATCTAACTTATTGCCTCTAAATCATTCTACAAGCTACACAACAAACAGTATTCCAGGAAAGTTTTAGTGCTTTAAGATTTTGTTCAAGGTTGAACAATTTTGACATCGGAAATTAGCTCAATTATGTGCTGAGAGAAAATGAGTCTCACATGGATACAGGAGCGAATGAAGAATAAACAAATTATGCTCTCATTTTTGCCTGTCTATGCGAACTAATCAAGAAGCCTATTGTGCTTACGGTAATAATTACTTTTGCAAACAGCAAGGACTAAATAACTTCCTTAAAAAGATGATGAGGAAATATCAAAACATGATTAGTTTGTCTCCATGTGAAATTAAGTGACTTTATGGGTTCATGGATTACAGCGCCTGTAGGCACAGCCGTTTCACTCATTGTATTATGTTCATAATATGCTAAGATGGTTTTGATATTGTGTGCATGATAGCATGGTGCGATCTTTAATTTTCACATTTTGAGGAGAACCCTTGATCATTTTTTTACCAGTATAAAATCCATATTAATGTGAAATGAAATTTGCGTTTAATATGTTCAATTTAATGCATGTTAAATCTGTTCTGTTCTGTCAGATAACTGGTATTACATGATGCTGATCCAGGCCTCGTTTTAATTATAATAATATCACCTTAACAACATGTAGCCAGCGGTTCCGAAAGTCCATAAAGCATATAGTACATAATACTACCAATTAGTAAAATCATTAAAATTTATCTGTCTCTCACTACGTAAAAGATTAACATGCCTTTAGCATTTCATTTTAGTCTTGTGTTTCCTTTTTCCATTTTTTTCATGTGCCTATTGATGGACATCACATTTAAATAGACAAAAACATTTAGCTATTTAATTTATTAACATTGTTATTAATTTTTTTCTGTCATTTCTCTCACTATAAACAATAATGGTTTAATCTTTCTGATATAATTTCCAGGAAGTGACATCATCAAAGTCTCTTTTGAATGCAGGTAGATAAGGTAAGACCCTAGGTACCATCCCTTTTCTTAATATATTAAAATATTTATATTTTACTTGACAAGCTCAAGCTTCAACCCTGTTCCTACTTAAAATCTTATTTTTATGTAAAAATGTTTTTTTAATCTTTAAAAAATATATATTTGGTATAGTGCCAAGGATAGAAAAATCTGATCTGAAAACACTACACCTGAGAATGACTTTGGTACAGTGCCATACGTGTCCCGATAGTGCTATTCTGTAAATTTTACAGTCTAATTAGCTTTCCAGTAGACCTACTATTGTCCAACATTAGTAGTATATACATTATATAAACAAAAAAATTGGGACACCCGCTCATTCATTACTTCTCATGAAATTTATGGTATTAAATGAAAAAAAAAACTGTCTCTACTTTTAATGAAAGGCTTCCTACTGGATTGTGGGGCATTGCTGTGTGGATTTAATTGCATTCATCATCTAGAACATTACTGAAATCAGGATGTTAGATGATCACCACCCCACCTCATCCCTAACTCACCCCAGAAGTACTGGATGGAGCACCATCATTCCAGAGAACACAGTTCCATTACTCCACAACTTAATGCTGGGGGGCTTTTTAACCCGTCTAACCCACGCCTGCTATTAGGCATGGTGCCACAGAACATTTGGACATATAGTGTACATATGCTTCCTAGCCTTCATCTTATTTGCTTAAATACACTAAAACATGTGAATTAATAGTAGCAGTAACACAGTGCACTTGCACTACATCTTCGTATGACCATTGATCAACTGAAGGGAATAAATTATGCACTTATTTGTAATAGAGTAACTGCATGCTAGAAGCTACAAAATGGCTGGCTGTTGCTGCAGCCTAAAGCAAGCTCCAGTTAAATAATAGCTTGTGTTTACACATTCCACTCTCTGCTATTTGCTGATGTTTTTCTTTAGCTCCACTTAATATCACTGAGTAGTTAGTTTATTAGGAAACATGTAAGCCCATATGTGAATGCTTGCTGAATACAATTTACTAATTGGCCTCCTATTGCACCTAGCAGAGGCTTTCCTGGCAAGCCAGCGCAGTGCTTACTCAAGCCTGTGCAGCCCACTGCTCAATTTTATGGATGCTAGCAGCAACGTCAGCAAATCAGGAATCACTCACACCAGCGCGCAGAGGGAGCTGCTTAACTTCACTTTGTGCAGTACTGAACAGTCAAACACTCAACAGCACACACACACACACACACATATACAAAAGAGCTGTTTATATCACGGGATGCTAAATGCTAACTGACATCTTCAATGCAGTCAGAAACGTGATGTTTCAGTGCTTTACCAATGTGTCATAACAGCTTCATCAAAAATCTGTTGACAGATACCAAAGGGTGCAAAATGGGACTATAGCCAGATGACTATAGCAGTCACAACCAGTCATGGTTAGCAGCTGTACTTTCAGCCTCACTCTTTTGTAGGATACTTCAGACAGTACCTCTATATTGTCAAACCCATGGCGTGCTTACTCGTTAGCCTTAGTTTCCTTTATCTCACTTCATCTGACCAGCTATTCTACTTCTGTTGTGCTATCCGGTTGACCAGAGGAGGATGGGTTCCCCTGATGAGTCTTGGTTCCTCTTGTTCTGAGGAAGTGTTTCCTTGCCACAGTTGCCATTGGATAATTAAATGTAAATAACTTTGTCTACACCTACCCGAACCCAAACATTACCGTTTTAAGGTTAAAGTTAAGGCTAGGTTTAGGGTTACAATCAAGGGATAATCATTTAAATTCAACTTACAGTTCAGCAAAGGTGTCAAAAGTATTCGCATTCATTACTCAGGTAGAAGTGTAGATACTAGGGTTTAAAAAGGAAGTTAAAGTATCCACTTAAGCTTTTTACCGAAGTAAAATTGTAAAAGTACTGGTTTTAAAACTACTTCAAGTATAAAAGTAAAAGGAATGTCAGGAAAACAAAGGCCAAAAAGCTTAGGCTGCACCACAGGGGCCTATAGTGCACTACCCAAAAAAAAAAAAAAATATATATATATATTTCTAAAAGCCATAATGACTATAATGTTATATTAAAATATTAATCATGAAAAATATTGGAATGCACTAGGCTACCTGTTTCAGCTGCATATTTGCACATTGAAAATGAATGCATTTTAGTAATATTATTTAATATTATATATATATATATTAAAGGATCATTTATGTGCACTACTGAGCATTATCATGTTTCACGGAGCAGAAAATATGATGAGTAGCTGCCTATAAGTATTGTAATGGTGCAAAAAGTCAAACTTCTGAGGCATGTTATCAATAAGCATTATTGGAATGTAAATGTGGGACATTTCACTTGACTTCTCTTGAGTCTCTGCCACAGACATCTTCATACTAGGCTACATACGTCTGCTATGTCATACTTTCTTTTTTGTGATTTATCTGGATTTTTTTTTTTTTTTTTGAACAATGACATGCCAGAATGAAAACAAACTGAAATGAAATAGGTAAAGTATAGATAACCAAAATTCCTACTTAAGTAAGGTAGCAAAGTATTTGTACTTTGTTACTTGACACCTCTGCAGTTCAGTAGCATTTCATGCAAATTCAGTTGAATGTCAGGTGAGCTTCTACGAGGCATCTACAAATTTCGCTAATCGTCAAGCCATTCAGAAATGTAATATACAGCCGAGGCAACACTTGTGCAACTGTGTGACTGGAATGGTTAGTTCTACTTTTGAATACCTCAGTAATCTAGACATTGCTCTCGGTTTTGCATTTGTATTTAAAGCATAACTGACATTCCACCATTGGCCTGTGTGAAGAGGCCACACAGAGTTCCACTCAAATGTGATCATATAATAATAATAATAATAATAATAATAATAATAATTGATTAGAAATGAAAGGTGCATGAGTTGACAATTGAGAAAATGGGCACAATGCTTCTAGGTATACTGCTATTATGCATTGTGTTCAAATTGACCATGTTTACGCTATCACACAATCTGTCACTATCATTATCACGCAATCTGCCAGTTGTTCTTTATTTTCTTTATGAAATTTCATGATGAATGGACTAACAGAAATGCTCCAAAATGAGTTGGGATGCAATCTTTTTATACTGACTTCCATTGAAAGTTATGAAGGTCTTCCTCCTCCTGTAAAGTTGCCATTTTAGAGATACAAGGTTGATGCCCAACAGTGACAATATATTGTTGCCCACCAAACACATGAATACCCAAACAAGTCAACAACTCATGCATAAGCACACACGATCACACAGACACACACCCACACATTCTCTGGTCCTCACTGCAGTTGTTTGCTGGATGAGCAATATTGCCAGCACATTACATTGGGCCTCGTCTGCTGGCAGCTCTATGGATTTATGGTTCATCACTGTGCGTCTCTCTCAGTGTTGATTATAATTCCCAGAAGTCCTTAATTAAAAGGTGTGCATGAAAGCGTTTTCCCCAACTTCTTTATTTATTTCTGAACGCGCAAGCATAGATTTACTGACCGTGCTCCGAGTGCCGGCAAGCCAAACATGGCAAGCTACTCTATAAATTTCCCAACCTCTGCAACAGAATCTGCCATGGGCTCCTTTCCCTCCTGATTCTCTGTTGTCTATCAAATGGCTTACTTCTCCTTGATTACAGTGTGTGAGGGTTTATTATTGAAATTGATGCTAATGGCTGTATCTGTCCCTGTATGTCAGGGTCTATTCAGAATTTGGGGCTGAAGGTACTGGGGGAGTGTGTTTGTGTTTGCCAGCAGGATTATGTATTGAGGTGTATTAAATTAATTAATAAAAAGTTTGCCCTCCTTTTGCTTCAGTACCAACCGCTGCTCTTCTGGGAAGGCTTTAGCTAAATGTTGTAACATTGCTGTGATTGCATTCTGCCCCCCCCCCCCCCCCAAAGCATTATTGAGGTCTGATATTGATGGTGGGTGATTAGTAATAAATCACAAAAGCCACTCCAACAGTAAATTCTATGTAGGTATAGGTTTGCAATGGCATTCATTCAAAGTTCAGCACTAGGGGGCTTTGTATCCATCTAGCCAACTGCAATATGTATGGGGTGTCTTTTAAAATAATGAAAAAGTGTATAAAACTTCAAGTCGGTTCTTCAATCAGTTGAAACCAGTTCGCTGTGTGTTTACAGCACTACTTTAATTGACCCATCTACTTTATTTAGAGCACAGGTCAGCACTCACTTGCATCAGTAAACCCTTCTAATATTTCCCCCCTTATAATGTACAACCCACCTTAAGAGCAGGAGTGCTTGCTTTTCCGGAAAGTACTATCTTAAATACGCTCCCACCTCCCACCCCCAACACCCAGCTCTCTCCTCCTTTTCCATTCCATTAGCCTCTATCTGAACGATTCCGCATCATTAAATGAAGATGTGGCAAAATGTATTGGATTTACTCGGGGATAATGTCCTTTTCTCCCACCGAGATTCCCTCACAGCGCCACAAGACACCGGATGCATTTATTTTCAGTCCTAATTGATCAGATCGCTCTCAGAGGACCGCACAGAACTGTGTCTCAGGAACTAGCATATGATGAATCGGAGGGTTTGTCCATTCATAACTCAAACTTGCTCGGGGCTCAAATTCCAAGCATGCCCCCATGTGACGGTGGATTATAGATCATAGGAACATATCAGGACTCAGTGTGACTCAAACTGTTATTATGTTTGCGTGATGACTGGAAATAAAGGGGCAAGAAGTATAAAGCTTATAATAATGGACAGATTGAGCAATGAATAGACTCTTTCACTGATCATACAGTTGGAATGAGGCCCGTTAAGTGTCAATAAATGCATAGAAAAAAAGTGACCGGGACAAAGCTGTAGTATCTAAGAAGTCATGGAATCCTATAGCATCATGCTAACTGCAGGTATAGACCAATGACTTAACTTAGATTGAGTCATTATTTATTCTCAAGTAGACTTACTTATCTTTACTGTCATGCAAAAAATATTGTATCTCCAAAATGGCAACTTTACAGAAAAAAATACCCTAGGTAATTTTAGACTATTTCTATTGGTCCATTCATTGTGAAATTGTTAAAAAAAATCTTAAGAACAACTCCCAGATTCAAACTTTGTTTGATAAAGGGCACAAATGGAAATATAAGCCTTTTTCTTATTCTACAGGGCCATGCACAGATATTTTGGAGGTAGAGCTTTCAATGGTAAAAAAAAGGGCAACATTAACACAAATATAACAGTAACATTTGGTTTAGTAAGTTCTGAAGCCCCTTACTGCATACATTATGCCTGCATTATGGAATGTCGCACTTTCTTAAATAGATTATCAGCGCTTTATTGGCAGGATTTCCAGTGCTGTGTTGATGGGTGCATCCATCAACTTGGAGTTAAGGTGAGGGTGTTCAAGAGCAATTAAGATCATAGAACCAGAGCATGTAGAAGCTGTGAGCTAGCAGAGATGCGCAGGGAGTGATTGTTATAAAGGAATGCACATATACAGCTGAAAATGTACACCGAGAAATTTGTAACATTTGCACAAGATATTTCATACATATTACAACTCACACTACAGCTCCCATTCACTGGTGGCAGCATTTTGCCAAATACACGCAACCCTGCCTGCCATGTAAGAAAACAGTATTGCTACAGCTACATTCATGCTGCTTTTCCCTGTAATAAAATGACATGGGTTAGGGTATTGTTAACGGTTAGGTTAAGGTTAAATTTCGGTTAGGTTCAGGTTAGAATTAGGTTGAAGTATAGTAGGTTTAGGTAATAAAATTACACTGATTGCTTTGTAACATCCCTCCATCCCTCCAACCCGTTTGATTTCTGCATGCCTGGATTGCACCAGTAAGTCGTTTATATATACAAGGGTCATTCATTTAGTCCACATTGTTCGAATTCTGAAATAGTCACATATTCACAGAGTCTTCTTGAGACCAGGCTATGTCTACACCCCTTCAAATGAATGCAGTCAACTATTATAAGTTGCACCCATTACTGACACGGATGTGCAAGTGCACACACAGCTTGTTTAATTCCTGTAGGTAAGTATTACTGATACAATACAATGTTCTGTAGCCAATAAACATGAACTAGCACCATGCTGAATGTCAGGTGTGGGCTAGAGGGGTATAAACCCCCCCAGGATTGAGCTGCGAAGCAGTGGAACTGTGTTATCTGGAATGATGGTACTCCATCCAGTACTTCTGGGGTGACTTGGAGATGAGGTGGGGTGGTAAGCATCCAACATCCTGACCCCTCTAACGCCCTTGCCACTGAATGCAATCAATGGAGAACGGAGGTTACTGATTAAAACACTTCCTCATGTGTTTCTAGTGGCTCTGTATATGTGTGTACCGTACTGTGTGGCTCAGCAAAGCCTTTTAAAATTAGACATGGACACATGAGTGTGGAGTTCATTAGGAAATGGAGTTCAAGTGTAAGTAATAGTAAACGTGTGGTTGGTCTGAGGGATGTGTAAATAAGCAGGGCGGTGTGTTATTGTCAGTGTTTGGTCCCCAGTGTTTTGCAGTGCTGTGCCCTGGCCAAAGTAGCACACACACACACACACACACACACACACTCACACTCACAGAGAGTGGCTGGAGGTAGGAATCTTTGAACTCCTAATGGTTCTGCTCCCTTTGCCTTTATTTTAATCAGACACTGTTTTTCATGAACTGAGAGAGAGGGAGAGAGAGAGTGTGAGGGAGAGGAGAGGAACCCGGCACTCCATGAGGCACTCATCTTTTCCCATTTTCTCCCTCTGTCTCGCTACCGTCAGCCCATCATTTGTGAAATCAGCTGTAGCGCTGGGAGAAGTTGGAGGTGGAAAATGGACTTATGGAAGGTGCACAGGCATGTCTACCAATGCAGAAAGTGCTTGGGGGTGTGAATGAAACTGTAGTGCTTGGTGGTGATGGTGGAGGATTTGTAATTTGAAGCGAATGCCATCTGCACCTGCATTTATTTAGTCACCTGTATGTTTTTCTTCACTGGGATTTTTCTTTCTTGTTGAATGTCCGAGTTGTGAATGGCATTCTTTAAAAAATAGGTGCTTGAAAATATATTTTTTCCCCATATATAACCATACATTCAAGAAAACAATCTAGGAACCTTTGCCCCAACTTTTAACATCTTACTGCACAACTACCAAGCATCATTAACCAAAGCAAGATGCTCCATTACAATCAGTGAAGCTGTTTATACTAACCATCACAATGTAACATGCCGTTTTTGCAAAAATTCTATTTGTAAACACTTGAGTTAGATCAGCTCTCAAAACATGGTTAAGCTAGCCAAAAATAGATGAGCTGGCGACTAGAGAGCAGGATGACCCTTCCTCTAATGTTTTTAATAGGATATTAAAAGCTTAGAAAGCTTTTTAATATGTGAGAATTGGTATTTCTTGCTAATGGCCTCCACCTATAGTCTGGAGGTGGAATTCACACTTTGAGTCAAGCCTCAAGGTTTTGGACTTCTGGACTTTTGAGAGATACAGAACCAGTGTTGAAAGTGAAAGAAGCATGTCTTGAGGTAGAGTAATACTACATGATTTTACACAAGTATGTAGCATTTTGCAGTTCTCACAATTGGCTGTACATTAATGCTGCTGTGTAGGTAAAACATATTCATGATTAAATGTTTACAGTGTAGACATTCTAAAGGCCTTGCACCAAGAGTGTACAGAATTCAGTGTTTCCACTACATAGATTTTTTAGCATCTGTGCAAAACTGCGCCGAGGGCTTTTAATTTGAAACAACAAATTCAGGAACTGAAATAAAGACAGGGAGAGAAGAGAGAGGTAGAGTATATTGGATACTGGATATGTCATGCCATGTCAAAAAATTAGAAACCATTGTTTATGATAAGGGATGCAGGGTGCTGGAACCATGCGTCATCATATGCAGGGACTTGATTATGGCATGACTCTAAACAATTCCTCAATTTGCCACAGTGTGCTGCGCAGCATTTTTACCATACTACTCATACTAAGTTAAAGTCATATGAAGACCATTAATAATACCATATCATTCAATTAATACCATTAGTATATATATATATATATATATATATATATATATATATATATATATATATATATACAGAAAGCAACACTTGGTCACATGTGACTGGAATTTACACATGTGAAATTTACACAGAGGAGGGCAACCATATCATTTGTCATCCATGTCATACACTGTTTACATTAAAAAAATATCCATGCAAAGTTCCTCTGTTCTTCTGTGGCATCGCCTTTCAACACCTTTATTTTTAAGACTGTAGTAATTCATTGTTTGACATGATTCAACCAAGTACGTTCTCACATTAGCAGGAGGAACAATGAAATTACGACTACAGGCTTAACACTATTAGGATTTATATTCCTTGGCTTCCAGGCCTGGATACAATGAGTTGATTTTGCTCCAGCAGGATAGTTTGGCTGAAGTTCTTAGAGAAATCTCGATGGTGCTTCGTCCTTGAAAAGAACAAAGGCGTGGGCGTAGTGCACTTGAACTGAACAATGAGTCATGGGATGTGTGTACTTCAGTGTCTAATAACACACATCATCACTTGCTATTGTCTCTATCAAACCTATTTCAGCAGTCCATAAGCCAAACCGAATGACATTGCAGTCAACTGCAGTGGAGTAGCCAGTGGGGTGGTCAGGGTGGCACTGGCTACCGCTAAAACTTGGTTCTTTTAATGGTGATGGTGAGAAGAACCACTTTTGCAAGAGACAAGTGAGTGTGAAGAACCTTTAGGCTGGTAAAGAACCTTTTCATTAAATGAAGGTTCTGTAAGCCGGTTACTCTTCACACTTTCCTTTAGAGAACCAAAAGTGGTTATTTTATGGCACTCAACATAGAAAATGGTTCAGTAGTTTTTTTCTTTAATCACCATTGGAGTTAATGTGAGTTACGCAAAATCGCAACTTGTATTTGTATTTTCTTTCCCCTTGTCATACCAGTAATGATGGATATTGATGGATAGTCTGTTTACTGTTGACTTTGATTCATTCAATAACAAAGTTATAATTTCTGTATAAAAGGTATTTCTTCACTTTGTTTTCTGACAGATGAAGTAAAAAACATTGAGTCATAAAGTAGATATATTAGACAGCAAGTGAAGAATAGTCAGCTCTTGAAAGTGGTGTATTAAAAAGCAGAAAAATGGTCAGGCATAAGAATCAAGGGCCAAATTATGATGGCTAGATGACTGGGTCAGAGCATTCCCAAAACATTAGGCAGGTTTTGTGGATATTTTCTGGTATGGTCAGTACCTACCAAAAGAGCTCAGAGAAAGGACAACCGGTGAACCAGCGGCGGGGCCATGGGCACCTAAGGCTCACTGGTGCAACCCCCCCCTCTAAAGGAATGAAGATTTGCTGCTAACAACTTGGTGCTAGATACCACAGGACACCTTCAGGGGTCTCAAGAGGTCTCAAATGGTTAGACCTGTTGTGACAGCACAAGGGGGAACTACTCAATATGATGTGTATCAGTGTATGCACCTGCAAGAACAGCTTCAGCTACCCAATTGCCACTCTATTTATGGAAGTCCTTGAATCACCACTGGTCACTTGAAGTGTGTTTTTTTTTCTTCAATAAAAACAGCAGTTTGATCTATCATGATAACAGCTAGCCCAAATTTACGCAGTGATAACTAGGCTATTAACAACATTAGCATAATTTGATGGAACTACTCCTTTAACGTTTTAGAATTTCACATCATACAGACCTCAGTGTTTCTATAGCATGGTTATGGTTCCAGTTAAAGAGATCAGTGTAGCCTTTACGCACAAGCTAAATCAGCAAAGTTGACATTTTCCTTCATTTTTTATGTAACAGCATCTCATCTTTGTCTATCGTCTTTCTCCATGATTAATCCCTCCTGGCTGGAGGGCATTTTCTTCATATCCATCTTGCTGAGGCCCACACTCATTCGTTACCTGTTGATGGGCTATGGTTCACCGTCCGTCCCACATACTTAATGTGTTACTAATTACTCTTCTCCTTCACTTTTTACTCACCTAGTTCTCTCTCTCTCTCTCTCTCTCTCTCTCTCTCTCTCTCTCTCTCTCTCTCTCTCTCTCTCACTCTCTCACAGGCTCCCTCCCTACCACTTCGGCCCTTCTCTGAGTACTTTGCCAAGTCCCTCTTGAGAAAATGAAGGGGCAGACTGTACATGTGTGCTGTTTGGAGCTGGATAATATTGCACTTGTTCAGCGTAATTGGTCCGGAAACACACTGTAATTTGTGACTCGAGAGCAAGCCCCACCGACTCGTACCGCTGTAAATTTGCATTCGAGAGCCCACCCTCGCTTAATCAATTCTCATAAAGAGAATGCTCTTGCTTCATTAGCGACACATTTGCATATTACCCTGCACCATAAAACTATTTAAGCTCAAATGAAATATTTGGTTCCAGTTATGAGCAGAACTCTGCTCTGTGTCACTCCAGAGCACTAATTTCTTTTTAAGTGAATAACTCCATGGCCCTTCATGGCCCTGTACTCAGTTCCCTGCTTCTCAGCTCATGGTAATCATGGTTTTATCAGTAAACCACACCTTAAAATAGTAAGAAAATGGAAGCATTAGTTAACTTCACATTTACTGGTCAGGGCAACTTAAGATTTCCTAAATTTTTTTTGGATAAAGTCTGGACTAATGTTGTAATAAAGATAGCTAGAGCCGAGTTCGATCCAAGACCAAGACCAGGACACATCGAGTTCAAGACTGAGAGTCGAGTCCAAAGAATAAAATGAACTGAATATAAACCAACAACATCCATCACATCCATTTTTATAACTGTTACACTGTTCTTTGCTCTACATTTTCCATCATTGAAGCTAGTCATTACAACTCCTATAATCGACCTCTCTCGAACACCACAGTCCACTCTGACACCACAGTCACAGGTCACCAATCAGAGACAACTTCCCAGATCATTTGACTATTAACTAAACACATCGGTTTACTATCTAATCTAGACTATATCAGAGACATTATAAATGAGGAGGCATATCAGTAAGAGTTCTTGTCAATATGGCATCAGTTTATGGATAAAGTCCCACCCTTCAGCAAAAAGAGCCAATCAGCTGTCTCCCCCTCCTCAATGTGGAGATCTGTACAAGTGTAGTAGCCAGAACATGCTGAACTCTTTATGACTTGTAATCTGATCTTTAGTTCCCAGTATTTTGGTCTCTCCCCATTTATAGAGATTGGAAATAACTAACTGGAAATAACTGCCCGGCGGCATCGCAAAGATGGCCGCAGAGTGAACAGACTTGCCTAAAAGAACTTTAACTGTAAAACCTGTTTGTTTCTCACTCTCATTGCAAAATATTTCTCTGTTTTACTCTTTTGAATCTCTCTTTTCTGTTGTTAGCTTGGTTTGGTTAGTGCTTTTTCGGTTCTTGACTCTTGCTTGCTTTTTGGTTTTGTTTTTTTCCAAACACTCATGTCTAGGACACACTGATTATCATGCTAATGCATTTGCTGATTTGGTGCACTACCTTTTTGACTACTCTCTTTTATAATAAACCCACTGCATCTTTTAACACTTGTGAAGTCTGGTTTGTGTCACAAATGTGAAAACATGTCATTTTAATCTGCCCTCAAACAAAAACTATCCAGTTTTGTGGCCATTGTGGAAAGAAACAATTCGATCCCGGATATGTGCCAGCGTTCAACAACTCATCTGAATTTAACTTTAGCGGGGTTGTACAGTACAACGAAACACTGTTAGGCTACGTCTCCAGTGCAGTAATAAGTAAGGACATGGTAGAATAGTGCAAGGACAATAGACAAGACACAACATAGGGTGCATAAACAATAAGTACAAGTAATAAAAAATATGTGCATGTACATGTGTAAGTGTGTGCATGAAGGCTGGGTGATCAGGGAGCAAGCTAAGTTACTTTACTAACACTAAAATGGAGTTGTGTTTAAATGGAAAAGTGCAGGAAGTTCAGGTGTGTATGCTGAGGTAGTCCAGTCTGGTGTTGTAAACAGATTCACATATGTAAACAAGGTGTACAGTGCAGTAATTAGTATAGCATCTTGGTGTTCAGGTACAGGGAACAGTACCCAGCTTATGTCCAGAGAGGGAGTTCCAGTTAAAGTGCAAAGTGCATACAGTCTCTGAGCTAGTGGATATGATGAATGAACTGGAAGGATCAGCTCCGATCACTGCTCAATTTCTCAGTGCATCACAGTGCTCCAGTCAGCGTTCTGCCATCGCTATGGAAAAATAATAATCATATCCAGACCAAAGAAGCCCATTGAAGATGACATGTGGCTGGAAATGTACACTGAGATTTAAACAGGCAAATACTAAAGTTCTGTTACCTTAACTCAGTATAGTAGTCTGGTCTTTTTTTAACCTTGAATACAGTAGGCTTTAGAAAAGGCAGTAAACTCAACTCGGCACACTTATTGCAGTGTATTCTGTGTACAAAGCCTGCTCTCTACTGTATCTATGCTGTGCTATTTAAAGCTAAACGGCTTTGTTCAGCAGAGATGTATAGTAACGTAGTAGAACTACTTCACTACTGTACCTAAGTAGTAAAATGCTGTATCCGTTCTCTACTGGATGTTTCTTGTTTTCTCCTGCTTCTACTTTTACTTCACTACATATTTTGGAGGAGTTTAATACTTTTACTCAGTTAAATTTTTTATGTGCTGCATTGTTACTTGTTACATTTATGAAAACGGCACAAATCATTTCAAACCCATATTGTCACCGCAAGAGTGGTGGATGGCACTGTCACTGGGTTTGATAAAGCCACCTCAACATTGAGCAGAACGAGCGATCAAGCCGTGAGTGTGCATGCTGCCATTCTTCCTCTCACTCCACTGCTGCAGTGAGGACACTAACGCTAGAGCTTTATTAGTTTAGTCCGAGATGGAAGAACCACCAAAAGAAACACCAACTTTACCACCTTCAAATACTTGTATGTGGCCGAATGGCCTGAAATCTTTTAGCTGTAGTTTTGTTTACAGTGAGTTAAGATCAGTGTTTTAAGCTGCTCTCCTCACTTGCTTTTACATATGAAACACTTGTATGTAGCAGGTTGCTGTCAGCTCTGTTCAGAGAGTTAGTTGAAGACTCCATGTACATGTACTCCGTCTTGTACCTTTCTGTCCTTGTACTACAGCCAAATTAATTGTGACAGTCCTTAAGTCTAAGCATTTAAAATAATATAAACAATGGTATTCAAATTTTTGATGGCTTTCTGTAATAACTACATAACACACTACTTTTACTTTCAGTACTTAAGTACAAAAAATGTTGAATACTTTAGTACTTCCACTTATGGTGCTTAAAAAACACAGCATGTTGATTTTTACCCCTTAGAGAGATGCATTGGACTCAATTGCTGGTTTCAACGGCAATTTTGGAGTACACCTCAACACCCGAAATTGAGTCCAATTGCAAATGAGGTTAAGACCAAGAAGCTCATTCTTGGTTGAGTACAACAAAATGATTCTGAGAACCCGGAACTGACTTTTCTTTTACTGCAACCTATGAAAACAACGTTTAAAATGGCTACAAAGGAACCTTTAGCATAAGGGTTTGTCACATTGTTTATGAGTGTTCACATATGCCTGTGTGTTTTTTTTTATGTGTTCACAGCCAGATATATCCAATGTGTTTATGCCCTGTTTTCTCCCCTCACATGTTGTTCCATCTGTGTGCAGCATTGGCTCTCTACCAGAACATCTTCTTAAGCTTGTCAATCCCAGATTCCTGCATGTTCGACACCTACAAGAAGTGGAGGGGCCGCAAAGATGGTGCAAGAAGGAGAAGAGGGGAGGGGCTGGAAGCACAGTCCATACTGGTGATGGGCCATTTGGCTGTAGTCCAAGGTAACCAGGATGTAGAGAGGCAGGCCTGTGCCGTCTTAAAGGTCAACAGAAGCCATCTCACTGGCACACTCATACTGTATAATTTACACTGCTCTTAACTCCATTTTACAAGAGAATAATTAAGGATTAAGTCAGAGTTGCCTTTCAGCAATACAAGATACTTTATTAGTGCAACACGCTAAACGTCTGAGAGTATCCAGACACTTCTAATTTATGAATTAAGGTGCATCCACTGCTGACACAGGCATTCAAGTGTGCCCATTTGGCTTGTATAATCTACCAAGAAGCAAATGCACAGGAGCCTAAGATCACCAGTCCTGATGTGTGAAAGTGTCAGTTAGAGGAGTATATACACTACATGTCCAAATGTTTATGGACACCCCTTATAATGAATGCATTCAGCTTCTTTAAGTTGCACTTATATTGCACACACACACCACTTGTCTAATCCCTGGGGAGAAGTACTGTCAATAGAATAAGACTCCAGGACTGGGGTAGATAAGCAATGGACCTATTATCACCATACCTAATGCCAGGGGTGGGCTAGAGGGGCATAAAACCCAACAGCATGGAGCTGTGGAGCAGAGGAGCTGTGTTCTTTGGAATGATGGTGCTTCATACAGTATGTTTGTGATGAGTTGGGGGCTTGTATGGATTGTAGTGGCGGTGTGATCATCTAACATCCTGACCTAACTAATGCTCATATTGTTGAATGCAGTCAGCTCCTCACAGCAATGCTCCAGAATCTTGTAGAAAGCCTTTCCAGTAACTCCAACAAAAGTAGGATACACTCTTTTAAATACCCTTGAAACAATGAATGCGTAGGTGTCCCAGTGCTTCTGGCCATTTTGAATAGGTCCACCAATGAATGCAGCAAGATGCAGTGGCATGAACGCAGGTGTTACTTGAAGAATGAATAAACAGAACAGCAAGGCTGGAAGTAGATGTTGAGAATAATACACTGCCATATTTTTAACTCTTCATTTGTTGAGACCCAATACATCCTAGTTACTCCACTGTTGTTGTCTAAGCACAGCATTACTCATAGTGAGCACTAGTAAGTGCCACTAGATCTGTGAGTAGTGGGGAAACACATGTAGGGCAATGGCATAAAATGTTTTTTGACGAAAAAAAGCTTATATCGCTGTTTTCCGATTAAAAACATGTATCTTCATTTTTGTGCGTTTTTAATTTTCTCCATGGTTTGAACCCTGTAGCTGATTTGTACATTGTGTAAATCATTTTAAATGAATAGACCAATAGAAATGCTCTAAATTACCAGGAATAAACTCCATTCTTCCATTCAAAACTAGCGTAGTATACTGTAGACTTCACTGATTTAATGTTAACATGAAAAGACGAGCCTGCATTGAGTGATATGAGCGTATTAGTTAATGAAATATAAACGGCTTCATCTAAAAGGACCTGGCCTCTCTGAATTTACAAACACTGGAGGCACTGTTACAGTCACTGTGCTTCACAAAGACATAAAAACTACTCAAGGAAGCTCTTACAGAAAACAGAAAAGTAGAGGCCATGCACTTCATGATCCATTTGCAAAACAAAGCACAGTCTGAATGAGGGTCCATGCCACAAACATGAAGTGGATACATCATCTTACAAAAAGAAATATTGTTAATGCAGTAATTGTGTAATATTACAGTTCTCCATTTCTGCTTGCAACTGACCGTGTACTTCTATTGTGCAGGGACTGTTTGTGCCTGCCCCTCTCTCTCTCTCTCTCTCTCTCTCTCTCTCTCTCTTTCTATGTTTCTCTTTCTTTTTCTCTTCTGCCTCCTTCACTCTCTCTCTCTCTCACTGCAGCCCCCTGCCCGTGTTCTTCTGCATGGTGGCCATATGTGCAGTTTCGCAGTAGCATCCAGATATGTCCCATCTCAAGGCCTGTCAGTCTTCCCCCAATCAGGCATCTGTCAGACAGTGAGGCAAAGCCAGGCAGAGGCAGCCACGCACAACGCTCAGCCAGGGACCTATTGGTGGCCACCCAACAGAACAGCCTGCAAGCATCCGGCAAATTCTCTTCTATATAGAATCAGCATTCGGCGTGAAAGTTTCTGCAAGAAGGTTCCAGGTTTGAGCTTTCGCTTCCAGTATGTTTGCCAACATCAATTTATTCATCCATTAAGCACACTAGAGTTACAGTTCAGAACCTAAATACAAGTTTAACACTACATTTGGGGATGCTTATCAGAAAAAAAAATTATATATATATATATATATATATATATATATATATATATATATATATATATATATATAAAGAAGAGAAACACTGCTGTTTGGGCACAACTAGATTTTGTACAGAATACATTTTTGCCCTTCAGTTGGGAATCTACTCATTACCGGCTATGTTTCCAGTTATGTTGCCCCCTAGCTGCAAGAACACCAAGTAAAACATGCTTACACACAGTTTTGGAAGAGCTGTGAGATACATAACCGTCACTGAAAGTAAAAGAAGAATATGGGCTGACGTGCTAGAGTATTTCAAATCAGGCTGAAAAACAGTCTAAAATCACACAGTGCATGTCTGGCTTTAGTGTTGCTTTCCTCTCTGGGTCCTCTCAGAACTGTATGCGTTAGCTAGTTGAAGAGGTTGGACTGGGTCCGCCGTTCATCCTTTTCTCTTCGGCCTGTTGTTAGGTTTTAGCCTTTAGCCGCTCTAAATATGTAATCTAATATATGAATTATTTACATTGGATTGCCACGGTGTTCGTTCACCTTGGCTTCCAGATACTAGTTTGAAATGCTATGATACCAAAATTATGACACCATACAGCTACTATGCTTGTTAGCTTGTTTGCACTTCAAGAAAACTACACCTACCCATAAAATACATAGTTTAAATGACTAACTACAAAAAATAATAGTGTGCTGAATGAGATTTTTGGCAGCGTTCTGTAAAGATTGTCCAACCTAGCAACAGTAGTGACTAAAGAATGCATTTGTTGGCTAAACTATTGAAACAACTGAAGCACAGGTCTCAGTACAGGACCTTGGTAATGGTTAATATGTTTCTTTGAAAAAATAAAAGAATTTTCAAATTCTTTAGAGATAACAGAGATGAATATAACATGATTAATGACCTCTTCTGCTTAGCATAGGTGCGGGGTTGTCCATCCAGGACGCTTGTGTGTCCCGTTGAAGGACGTTCACAGTCTCTTCGGTCCCTCGCTGCTGGGGCTCTGCTGTCCCGCTGCTGTCACGCTGTATCCGAGCGCTTTTGTCTATGGCTGGGATGGATCTAGAGGACAGCTTGGAGCTCAGCAAGCAGCCATTGCTGCCGCAGCCACTCCTCTCCTCTCTGCGGCGCCCGTTCAGAGAGCCACACACACACACACTGGTGGCCACGGAGCGGCTACCTGCCCATGTGCTGCTGGTCACGGCTGACCTGGAGTGGACGCCATGGGCCCTCACGCCTCTTTAGCAGCCAGACAATCTGTCCCACACACACAGACAGACACATGCACATGCAGTGACATATGACTCAAGCATGCAGTCCAAGTCTTTTCATCAGGATTCATTCTGGCGGGGTGGGCATTTTTAAAGCTACCCAACTCTAAACTCAATTCAAATGGAACTTATATGCAGATACTCTTTGCATACTTACTAGATTTATTTCCTGTTTTAAAAATAAAGATACTGAGTTATTTAGAGTGATGCCATAGAAAGTCTACTTTTGGTTCCCTTAATAGCTTAATATAGACTTTTGTCAATTCTTCATTTTTATTATATATATTTGTATTACGTATGGCCTCCAATATTTTCTTAACAACAGACGACAACATAAGTTTGCAGAAGAACCACCCAGAAAACACCTTTTTTAACAGTGTAAGTAGCCTTTATATTAAGTGGAGGTTCTGCTTTCATGTACAGATTAAATAATTCTTTATAAAACCATCAGGGAAGTTGCTCTTATATGGAATCGCTCCAACCCACCCTTTATGTCTTTGTTTATGAGAGGGTGAACCTAGTGTAGATATCTACACAATTTCAGACAGAAAAATACCCCCCATCCCCTTCACACACATGAACATACTTACTCTCTAATGAGTAACTAGTACGAACTAGTAGAACTAGTATATCTGGATTAACTTCACTATATTCTCTCTCTCTCTCTCTCTCTCTCTCTCTCTCTCTCTCTCTCTCTCTCTCTCTTTCTCTTTCTCACTTTTTCTCCCTCTCCTTCTCGCCCTCCTTCTCCAGCTCCCCAAGGATGGCTCCGTGTGTAGTGCTAAATACCCAGACGAGCCATCTGACCAGACGGATGGCCAGCACTTTCTCAAACTCCACAAGGAATGGCAGTCCTACTGTGGCTGAGAAAGAAGAAGAGAAAATCTCTTGGAAAAAATGGTCTGATATTGGGGTTGAAAATGAAGTGTTATACATACATTTCCAATGTATTATCATTGTGACGTCAAACAACCGTGCACACATTTACACTGGTTTGGCCATTCAGCCTATGGCAGCTAAGGCCGCTTGTTCCCATTTAAAGTGATAAGGAGTGCTGTTACTGTAAACAGTCTGTAGCAGAGATAATGGAACAGATGATGTGGGGAAAAAAAAGATGAAACAGTGTGCTGATCCAGTCTCCTGTAACACAATTCTCATTATTGCTGCTTTCCAAAGCATCCTGACATCTGAAAAGAGTGGCTGAAGTGTAAATTATTCACTGTCTCTTACGATTTCCAACAGAACTTAACAGTTTGCTCTGGATGATTTGGCTTGGAGCTTTTTGAATGAAGTACACTACAGTGCAGCCAATTAGAACAGATGTCATATAATAGGGGGTTATGAATAATGAAAGTTTGGGAGAAGGACCATGCCCAGACTCCTCCTCTCCCATTATTATGTGCTCTTTAAAACCGCGCCTCTCCCCTCACCTACTTGTGATGAAAATTTGCAGCCCAGTTTATCCTTCCCTTTCAAACTTATGCTCAGTCTCTGCTCAGCAAGGGGGATCTGGCTTCAAGCCGCCCAGGACTCCAGACCAAGTTTCCCCTTCTTTGCCTCAGCTCACAGTGAGCATGATCCACATTTCGCAAAAACATACAGTATATTAGTCTCAAAATGAACAGATCATTTACAAAAAACATAGTCTATTGAATTCTACAAAGAGTCAAAGAGAGACTGGAAAGAGTCGGGCATTGCCGGAAGCAGGGTAAAATGTAACAATGACTTTTAATGTAGTAAAAGTTGAACATGCTTTTGGCCATATTCTTGTGTTCCCATAGCAGTGTGATCTGTAAATTCTCATGGCGACTGGACAGATATTTCTCATGATTCAGCCTGGGGTTGTTGCAACTTGCAAGCGAAGTCTATACCCCCACATATGACCTTTAAAAATTTGTATGCACAGATTCATCACAATGGAACTGTATTGAATTAATCGTGTTTGCATCAATTTCCCAGACTTTTAGTGACCATTAACTATCCCCTCAGCCTGTTAACCTTGCCTATGGGTAAGCTGTAACATTTGCACTCACTCTGCCTTCGGCTGAATTTTCATAAATAGTAGAGACGTGAGACAAATTCTTTCAAAATGACAGCGCCCTCCATAAAACCTGGAATACCTAGAAAGGCATTTTTCTTTCTGTATGTACATTTTCAGTGTACTGTGCACATTTTAGCCCTTATGTATAGGTATATATACACACACCTATAAGTCATAATATAACTACTTTGTTGTTTCTTCCCTCTCTAACTTTGAGTAGGTCCTCCTTGTGCCATCACAACAAATCTGACCAATCGAGACTCTACAAGACCTCCAAAGACGTCCTGGGGTAACTAGTGCAAGGACGTTAGCAGCAGATCCTTTAAGTCCTGTAAGTTGTGAGGTGCAGGTGTAGGTGTTGGTGCCCTGTCGCCAGTTCACTGGTTTACCAGTTGTCCTTTCTTGTAACACTTTTGGTACGTACTGACCACTGCATACCAGAAAAACCCACAAGACCTGCCTGATGTTGTGGACATGTTCTGACCCTTCTAGCCATTACAGTTTGGCTTATGTGAAAGTGGCTTACACTTTTTGCTGCCTAATACATCTAACCCTTGACAAATGCCATGGTAGATGAAGACAATCAATGTTTTACACTTCATCTAATATTATGGCTGATTGGTAAATACATGTATTTAAAATTGAAAAAAAACTATTGTATTTAGTTGCAAGAATATAGGTTTCCACATGCTAGCTGTAGTAGTTATTAGCTAAAACTGCTGGTGTTAGTTTAAAGAGTGCTAAAATGTTGATGTTCACACCACTGTGCATAACAAATCTGGCATACAGGCAATTATTCCTTTTGAATGTGAATCAGTGAAGCTCAAATGTGCATCAACTCTGAATTGCTAGACACATGTGCAAACACACACACACACAGTGGAGATAGGTTTGGAGTGAACAGCTGTTTAAATTAAATTCAGGAGAGTGAGTCCACAGACAGTCTAGACAGTTCAGCTACACTGGAGTGATGGAGGTAGTCACAGAGATGAAAAAGCTGATAAGACTAGACTAGACTTTTTATTATCAGTGCATTTTATTATTACCCCTTTACACGTTTACGCTGAAATTGAGAAGCATGAAGAATGAGTAGACTATCAAGTGTGGGCTGTTACTCATTTGCGAGTGAACATTAATTTTAATTAATTTTTTTGTGATTGTTTTGGTCCTTGATTTTGAATAGCGTGGCTCTCTGAGCTTTAATTTATCACTAATAGCAGACAAATACCTTTTTGCATGCCTTTGATATGAAACGAGTTACAGATGGTTGTTTGAAAGCAAGACAAAGAAGGTATTCAGTGAATCCTTTTTTCTTTTCTCTTCATTTTTTTCCTGGGTTCAGCACATAAATTTTACTTAGCAGAAAGCATGTCCCAAAAAAGCTAAGTGTACCAGGGCCAAGGTGAGCCTTACTTGGAGGATTCAGGTTTAAATATTCCATTCCTGACTTAACTATCTGCCTTCAGAAGTGAAGTTGACTCACATTGACCTAAAGCTTGTCTTTAAAATGCCCTAGAATGTAGAACTGCATTTACCTTGAGAAGTCAGTACGTGGCATTGACATACCATGAACCTCAAACACTTTTGTGTTCTTTAAAAGCAAAACCTATGTAAGTTAAAACTATAAAACAGGCCATTTACAAAAGACAATTCGGAGACTGTTATGCAGCAGTTACTCAATCACTTCACTTCACTATATTTACACATCCCTACATTCCTACATATTCAGTCCACTAGTAAAACTCTTACAGGGCTAAACCAAGGACTATTTTGCTAAATAATATGGTAACAATCCTAAAAGCTAATGCAAGTCAATCAGGTAAACCACCGCTTGGAAAAGGGTTGGCCAAAGAAAACGTGTCGCTGTGGCTCCTTAGGAGTGCCCGGGTGAGAGCCATGTGGAATGGGGAAGTTGATGAAATTAGTGAGTGCTAGTTAGTATTATAGTCCTTTTAGTTAGTTGACAGCACACTATGCCAACTGAACTTGTTACAGTACTGTTCATCATATTCCATTGTAGTGACATTAACCTGCCGATAAGAGTCCTACTTCAGCCTACAATAAAAGAAAAATCAGCATGTTTCATTCTGAAGCCAAATTTAAGGGCTTTTAAAACCATATCTGAGCATTTTTTGTTCTAATCAAAGTCAACTATTTACTATTTATACATTAAACATCTATTTAAAGTACTCTATTCTACACTCAACTACTATAAATAAACTTTACATTTCCCCCCTTGGGCCATGAATGTCTTTATGTACCAAGAGCAGTAATAATTCATTCCCACATGACCTTTTCATAGCTTCTCTCTATCTCTTAGAATTGATCAGGCTGTTTTTATGACTGACAAGTAAATAAACACTGTTTTAATTGCCACTCAAAAAGCAGTTTGTATTAAAGTGTTATGTAGCAATGAGATGGTGGGGCCAAACGTTTGTAGGCTGAATTGCTAGGCGCTCTGATTGGCAGGTGGACATCACTGTGATGACTAGCATTTGTGACATCACAACAACAATAATAAATTAAAATTAGACTATTTTAACAAGTTAAACTTTGTTTCCAGATATCAACAGTATGGAGTGAAACTGTCTATAAATTATTTATGAATAATTAATAAGCAGTTCCGACCAGAGGAGAATGAGTCCCCCTCGTGAGTCTCCCAAGGTTTCTTCCTCCAGCTCTAAGGGAGCTTTTCCTTGCCACTGTTGCTTTGGCTTGCTCACCAGAGGGTTTAGGTTTCTATATTTTGTTGATCTCTTGTTCTTCTGGATTCTGTTCTACTGGATTGCTGTAAAGCTGCTTTGTGACGACGCTGGTTGTAAAAAACGCTATATGAATAAATAAAAAAAATAACAAAATAAAGAAATACAAATGTGAGGATAATTCGTTTTCCCACAATATGGCTCCTTTAAGCAGTTAAGCATCTGCCTGAGTGTGTCTCAGAGTCCAAATGCTGGGATGCGCCAAAGAATAGAAATTGCAAAAAAGATAACTACAAACTCCCACATTTATGAGTTCACTCCTCTCTAGCTATGCCTGAGCACAGTTGTGTATTTGCAGTGTTTAGCTGACAGTGTGTGCTGACAGCTCTCAGGCATTGCCATTCCATTATGATTGCATTGCCTCTGCCTCAGAATTGGAACATTTTACTGCAGCACACGTCAGTTTTACTGTCCTCACGCTGAAATTAATGAAATGGCAGGGAGTTACACTAAGTTACACAATTCCATTTACAGATCGTCATGACACAGAACAAATATGGGAGAGGAAAGCAGGAGGAGTGGAGCGGGGTGTAGACAATCTGCGCTAACAGCAGCCTAGCACGCCGGCCCGCTAAAATGACAGTCAGAATCTGACAGCTAGGATTATAGTGGGCCTCCAGTAGGAAGGCCTCTCACATGGCAAGCCTCCGGAGCAATACATGGAGCTATGTTATAATTAACTCCACTGCCAAGAGATATTATATATCATCAGCCGTACTCAGGCCAGGGGAAGTGTGTTAGCTGGAGAGGGGGGGAAAGTCGTAGCTGTGGCATTGTTCAGAGCTTAATCAGGTCATTGCTGTGGCAACTTAGATTACAGTTATTTCCAAGGTGCTGGATGGTGCCTGTGACAACATCATGTCACATCTCAGCTGTTTTTTTTTTTGTTTTTTTTCCCTTGATGTTACATTTTTGGTGAGGCATTTTGCGGCAGGAAGCAATTAGGTCCAGTTTGAACGCTGGTGACAGGAGCCACTCAGTAAGTGCATAACAGCTAAATAACAACTCTTCCACAGTGACCGACACAAAGAAGATAGCCATCTGCGCGTGCTGCTCATCACCATGGAGAACAATGCAGTGAATTCATAATGGAAATTTGAATGCCACCTGAGCTGTTAAGAGCCGTGTCATTGGCCACTCAGGCCCAATTAAATTCTCTTAGCTCTCTGCTTCACTCAATGAAATGACCATGCAATTGAAATCTGAATAATGTCTTATTTACACTGAGCTGCCATGTCTGATACACTCATGCTACTGTAATGGACACTACCATGATGTTATGACCGTGCTGAGAACGGTCCACCACCCAAATAGTTTCTGGTAGTCAGTGGTGGTCTTATGGCGATGCTTTTTAATATTACAAGGCAACTTAATATATTGAATGTATACACAGTATATTTGCCAGTGTTAAATCAACACTGTTAACAGCTTGTCTAACAGTGTTGTTTTAACACTGACAAATGTACTGTGTATGGATGCTTAAAGCAGTTTTATGCAAGAAAAGGTATTTGCTTCTTGCTCCTGGACTCCCCCTACAGTCTGGAAGTGTAATTTGCACTCTGAGCCACCCCTATAGAACTTTTGCCTTGCACATGCATTTATGGACAAGCTGAGAGATACAGAACCATCATTGACAGTGAAAGAAGCATGTGAAGTGACAGTGGTAAAGTGGTAAAGGAGTTAATGTACAGGATTTTACACAAATATGGGTTATGCAGTGTTACACAGTTCTTGTCAGTGTCATCCTGCCTGTCTCACCAAAATTACATAGTACAGTTAGCAGCGTGCCAAGCCTAGGGTAACAAAGACTGAGATGCAGTTCTCTCTATTGCACGTCACTAAAGCATTAGCATGATTTTGAAGCTGTTATTTTAAGCTAAAAGTGCTGCATAATGCTGCTTTAAATGATACTATATATATAGCATATATATATATATATATATATATATATATATATATATATAGTATATTATATAGAACAAAGATGTTGTATACATCACCTTTTAAAAAGGGTTAATTAAAGCACCAAAAAAGTTCCATCCTCGACCAAAGAAGCCTTTAGATAGACACGTCAGTATATTTTTGTAATTAATTATATCATCTAATAAAGTTTGAAAGCATAACACCCCCTGTTTTGGGGATACTGAACAGAGGGAGGTTGAAATTGGGCTCATCTATTCTCTTCGTTCTCTTTTTTTCCTTCTCTCTCTTTTTCATTTTGAAGTGTGCCCGCACTGTGTGATTGATGTGTGTGGACAGACAGCACAGAGGTGATCCATGCACCCTCCGAGTCTCCAAAGGCTTGCTGAGATCTGTTTCCGTTTTATAGCTTTAACCTTCATATTGCTTTCTCTGTGTACGTCTGTGTGTCTGTGTGAATGTGTGTATCCCCTGACCAATCGTCCATTGTATTATCCAAGCACTCCCCAGTGAGCAGTCTCTAAATGAACACATTTGTGATAATTATAATTCATATCACAAGCTCTTTATTACACATTTGCTTGTCCAACTCCAGTGTGATTGGTTAGAGTAATTACTACTCAAAGTCAATGTGCCAGGTGTCCTAGGGAAGCCATAATCTGCCCTCTGCGGTCTGAAAATAGAACCTCTGACCCCATAACCCCTGCACCCTGTAATATCGAAAAAAAAAAAAAAAAAACACCTGGCCAGCTCAAGCTGGTCAAGATGGTTAAGCGGGTGGACCAGCTCAACTCTTCACCAACATACAGTAAGGTTTTGTTTGAGTTTGATGGTTTAGCTGGTCTACAAGCATGATCAACCTGATCAAGCTAAACAACCAGTATGACCAGCATGACCAGAATGACCAGCAAGACCAAGCTGGCCCACCAGCATGATGACGCTGTTTGACCAGCATGATGGCTCTGGTCGACCAGCATGACGACGCTGGTCAACCAGCATGACAACGCTGGTTGACCAGCATGACCAGCAATGCCACGCCGATCGACCAGCATGACAGGGCATGACGAAAATCAAATCCAACATACTCTATGCTGGTCAAGAGCTGGTTAAGTAGCTAGTTTACCAGAATAGAGTATATTTTATTCTGGATGATCAGCTTTTCAACTACCTTTACCATCAAAGCTTATTTTTATTTTTTATTTATTTTTTTTTTTTTTCAGCAGGGTAATACAACTGTTTTTGTTTTTTTGATGACCTCATGGGGATACTGTATCTACAAAACAACATATCTGGTTTAGTGGTTTGAGAGATTTCTACTTTACTCAAGTAATATTGGAACTACATTCTTTCCATATAAAAACACATACACACACACACACACACACACACACACATATATATATATATATATAGTAGTAACTCATTTGTCATTTAACTCATTAACTCATAACATTTTCATTTAGACCCTCAAAGTATTTGTTGCTCAAAGCCCAGGAGACTTTGGTCTCTTTATCCTCCCAATCAGTTGAGTCCCTGTGCTTTAGAATTTGTGCATTACAATTCGTATCCGTGTTAAATGAAACTATCCACAGACGTGCCAGGACAAGGACACATGCCACCAAAAAAATCAATGTTTTTCAATCAAATAAAATATCTAGCTTCACAATTCTCATTTTAATTGAATTGTCAACGTACAAACCATTTATAACAGTCTATATAAAAGCAGTGTTGGACTCTGATACTGCACTCTCTACCACAGTATTTAGACAGCATTGCATGTTCAGATTCCTAGTATAACACTTAGAAAAAGGCAATTAACAAAGGAAGACAGATAGACCTTTATTACTCTTAACAGTGTAGGTATTTCCTTTAGAGAACTGCTGTGAGTAGAGTTTCCTACACCTTTAAAAGGCTCCTGGAAACTGGAGAAAACTGAAGAGGCCTGACAGACTCAAATCCTCAACAGCATCAGAAGACAAGATTATAAGAGTCAACAGCTTGTGTGATAGGCAGCTCACATGACAACATGCTGTCTAAGTTTTAACTGTGAAGAGAAGACTTGGAGCTGCAGATTTGACAGGTGGAATTGAGAAAGACAGTCTTTGCTAAGATAATAAGAAAAGCAGGGTTGCCTGGGCCATGCTACGCTACCAGTGGACTACTGAAAAAAATGATAGTGTAAATATTTGTTCATTAGCAAAGTATGACAGAATGTGCAAAATGCACATGATGATTAGTTTGAATAAATGATTAATTAATTGTAACAAATCAAATAGTTGTCAGCATTTTGTGGTGTGTAATCAAGCCAATGTTAGCATGGCACAATTGTAGTAAACAACTCAAATATATCAACTCAAAAATTTTAATATATCAATTATTCCTACTACACTGCTACCATTTAAGTTTACAGTTAGATTTAGGGGATACTAAAGTAAATGTAGCAGATTTTAAGTTGGATGTAAGTTAAAGACAAACTAATTCATTACTTTAATTACTTTAATAAACTATTAATTGACTTATGCAAGCTACACTATAAATGTGTTCTTTAGCAAAGTTGGACAAAATGTAAATAAAATTCAATTAAGTGATTAATTTTAAAATACATGAAATATGTGAAATTATACTCTTATCAAGATAATATTAGCATGGGAACATTGTTGTGGACTGTCACGGTTTGTCACTGGAGACCGAGGCGGACATACTCGCAGGATATCTTGATCCAGGAAAATAAAACAACAAACAGAAACCAAACAAGCACAAGCTTACCAAATAAACACCACAAGAATCACATAAACAGGCCAAGTCAACAAACCATGAAACTGGCATGAGACCACACCCACACGCAAAAGACCAGACAAGGCAGGACTGAAACTGATACTTATACAGAGGATAAAAGGAACACCTGGGACGAACAAGGGGGAGTGGTTACAGAGGAGACACTGGTGGAAACACTAACGGACAGGCGTGGCTAGGACTGACAAGACACAAACTGTGCTCCCAAGCACATGGCAACACAAAACAGAGACAGGCATGACACGGACAATGGAATTTTTGCCCGAGTGCATAAACTATTCCCACTAGATTGCTACAATGTTAGTTTACAGTACTATGTGGCCAATCTGGGCTAGGTTGTTAAGCTAATTGAAACTTCGGAAAACACATTGGAAACAACATAGAAAGTTAGTCACCTTTACAGCTCAATTACACAAAAATTTGACCAATCACACGTTCAAAATAAACAATTTTGTAGACTGTAAATGTAGGCATTTTGACAAAAGCTGCAGCAGCTGTGTTGTGTGCTACAATTTCTCATTAGGTTGAATGGGATTTTTGCCAGTGTTCTGTAAAGCTTGTTTGAACTTGCAAAATCCATCACATGCTACAAATAGAGAGCTCAGTTGGTCTTTCTGCACAAAGCCTTTAGCTTTACTGTGTTGTAGGCTAGTCAAATCAGGCATGAAACACTGGAAAATGACAAAGTCAAAAACAGTGTCCTTTTTCCCATTTCGAGTAGTGCTACACCTGGCTGCAGTAAAGTCACTTGTGCATTATAGCTGATTAGATTAAGATGAAGATCACAGTCACACTTTTTTCCCTCCCTCTCTTTCCGTTCCAGCTCATGGACCAGCCAACTCCTATTCCCTAATGTGTTCACATTATCCAAGTGTCTCTGCGCTCCCTCCCTCACTCAATTAGCCAGGTGTGAACACACATCCACCTGTCTTTTGCCTCCTTTTAATGCAGCTCTCCTGGCTTAGGCCAAATTACCTGCCATTTCCGAATGGCAAAAACTTACTCAGTCCTGTTTACCACTCAGTATGAATAATAAAAATGACAAATGGAATTGCTCAGGAGTAATGGTAGGACTGGCTTTAAGCCCTGTTTCGTTAGGCTTGGCTGATTTCTGTAATTGTGTTTTCTTTCCTCTTTTCTTTCTCTCGCTCTTCCTCTCGCCGTCTTTGTTTTTTTCTGTGGTTACCTCAGAAACTGATTAAGAGAAATCCTAAAATTGAAAAGAATATTGTTGAAATATGACACTGTGCACTGTGCACCAGATTTAGTAGTAACAAATAAGTCTTTTACATAAATCCATTTTCTTGTTCAATGCAATATTTGGGGGGTTCCCAGTACAAACCAATCAAAATATACATGATAATAAGCTACTACATATTAATGACCACTGCTTAATACTGAACTGTTTCAAACTGTTTCGTACTGTTTCTCAGCTGCAGATTCCTAAAAGGAAGTCAAATAGATTTTTTATAGTGAAATATAACAACACATACACAGAGTGGAATATATAAATTAAAAATATTATTATAATGGTATGAAATGTAGTGGTAACTTTCATCCACTGTCAAAAAGTGGTGGCAAAACAAAAGAAAATGCATCGCCCAGCATTGCTACTGCTCCATTACCATGGATATCGTGGCAATCACTGGCCTTGCCCAGCAACGTTACTGTGGCGTTAGCATTGCTGCTGCAGCTTTGGCATTATTACTGTTGCATTAGCATCGCTATTTCTGCATTAGCTGTTTGTGTCGTATTTTGTTTTTACAATATCAGTCCATGACACAAACACTATAAAAATGATATTTAGCTTTGTTAGAATATGTTTGTAGCATATTTGAGGAATCAGGTTATTAATGCAAAATTGTATATATAATGGCAGAAATATATAAAGCTACACTTGAATGTTGGTCCTAATAGGTTAATGTGCTCTGAAATCCAACTCAGTTGCAGTGTTTGTCATGATGCTCAATCCAAACAATGTGGCTTCTAAATCTTTTAACTTCTCTATGAGTGGGCGGGGCCAAATTTCTGTAGACTTGTTAGTAATAGTGTTGTTGTTTTTGACATCACAAAAACTGTGAATTCAAAACAGCTTATTTTCTGTATAAGGACTGGATGGGCTAGAGAGTGAACAGTATCCCTCGAAATATTATTTTGGAAAAGTGAGAAACTTTTCATGTTTCTCATGGAATTGTCCCTTTAATATCACAGTAAATCTGGCTGTGCAATTTTCCTTTTTTCCATTATTTCTACTTATTTGACACAACTTTGGTGTGAAATTGACAATTACCATGTAACACTTAAAAATAAAGACATTTTACTTCTACTTTGATCTTTTTCACAGTTGCTGAATTGTACTTCAGATGTAAGTGTCGCTCGGCATTGCTTTCAAGTTGGTTAATTGGTCAGTTAAGATGGCATGAGATGACATGCTGTGGAAGCACACTCATGACCTAAGTAGGTTCGGCCTCATTAATGATATCTTCTGATTGGCTCCTTCAAACAATCTGCGGCTGTCTGATTGGGTAGCAGGTCACACAAGAAGTAGACATGTGTCATTTTACCCTGTCCACCTTTATCTTAGTGAGCTGTCTCTAATCATAGTGTCTGTCTGATACTATGCTCATTATCACTCAAATTTAGGATGACAATCACTGGGGTAAGGCACATCTGCAGGACTTTGTTGTAATTTGAATGAGTGACTTGTTCAGGGACAAGGCATTTCACCATCTAAGTAATAGGAAGGAGGTACAAGATTAGCATAGTGATGGTATATTATGTAACTCAGGGACATAAGAGGGATTAAAGGACTCGTACCATTAAAAATGGCATGATCCTTGCTATTTTTTAATTGAAACCATTAACCCCTTAACACTGCCAGGCTTATTACACACTAAGGTGTATTACTCAGTAACTACAGGGGCTTCTGTACAAACCGGTGGGGCTGTTGTTTGGTAATAGAAGTTTGTAAAAATCCAACACATTTACATATATTCATCTTTTCAGCCATTTATGCTGAAGTTATAAAGAGTGTTTCAGCCAGGATGGTTTTTTGAATGGAGTACAATACAGGACAATCAAAACAGAGTTCATATACATATATATGTTTTTAAGGCACAGTAACAAATATGTTTACATGTATTACATGTATTTGGCTGTCGCTGATATCCAAAGTGACTGAATCTTGTTGCGCTTGTTGAATCTGGTGTTAGGAGTCTTGCCCAAGGTCTCTTATTGGTGTAGTGTGGTCTACTTTCCCAGTTAGGGAATTGAACCCTATACTGCCACTGGAAAGTAGTGTTGTCACCCACTAAACTACACCAACCCAGGACAAAAAGTTTAAAGTGTAGAATATCTGTAGAAGTAAATGGTTGGTTTTGGTACATAAACCCACATAGACATCATCAGTCTATTGTCCCTTTAAGCACAAAAGGACATAAACTTGCTTACACTCTGCTTTTAGTTGTGTCTTATGTCTTCCTGTGTGTTCTCACCCAGTGCACAGGGGGCATCTGGGGAGGTCAGTTTATTTAAATCTGTCCAGTCGCCCTTCTCTTGTCCACCTCCACTCCCCACTGACCTCGAGGACACCCACTCAGTGAAAAATCAGTGCTTATTCCCCCCTTCTGTGTTCTGATGACATACTCAGGTGCTCTCTGATCACCCCTCACAGAGATCCCGTCCCTTCAGTGTCCACTGCCCAGCATGACATGCCATCAGATACAGGACCTCTGCTGCTGACAACCCAATTAGCCAAATTAGCCTCTTAACGTTCGTCTCACCAAACAGAGTCTAATGGCTCTCATACTGCTGGGTAATCTTCTTAATACAGGCAGAAAGGTTATCAGGTGATTTCTCTGACATTTTATCATGAATGGCAATAGGCAGCCATGAGTGAGACGGGTTAGTGACTTCGGCTGCTTCTTTATGCAGGAAATTTTGCGGCAGATCTTCCAAGATATGTTCCCTAAGCTACATTTTATGCGTGAGGGTTCATGCTGTTAAATGCCGATAAGGTCATTTTATGATAAGATCATTCAGTTATTCTGGAAAGTACGCCCACATTGATGAAAAAGGAAAGGAAATGAGTGTTCTGTGAGAAAATGAGTTCATATATTAAACACATTAAAACCTAAACCTAAAGCTGAACAGCTAGACTGCTGGTTAGAGGTAGCTCATTTTTGGGGGCTTTATGTTGTATTTAATTTAAACTGTGATGTGAGAATTTCCAAATTCCAAGTTGGAAATCTCAACTAAGAAGCCCCCACAAGTCGATTTTCCAACTTCAAAAGTCGGGAGAGTCTCACCAACCCTGAGTTCAAAATCCAAGATGGCCGCATATGCAGTTTATTAGCACTTCTATCTATTTGTGTCTCATTAAATCAGTCATACAGTACTGTCTACAAACTGTGGAGTTTGTAGACAACTGACTTCCGAAGTAAATGGAACTCGACATTAGGCCCAAATGATCAAAATAATAATAAACTGGAACTATTTGAAACCTCAAGATCTCATTACCGACTTCAGATTTGACTGACTTTACTTCTCAACAATCACAATTAGTTATTACTTTTGCAAGGTAGGGTGACTTACTACACTTCTGTCTTACTAATGTAGAAAAATAGTGTTGTTTGTGAAACTGTTTAGTATTTAAAAGAAACACTGTTGTAAAATCATTATATATTCTAATGCTAGAGATGATTACCAAGTTCCCACAGTATCATCAGAGGCTTTAATAGTCTTTCCAATTAGCACAGGCCTTTACTCACTTAACAGCATGATTTAATATCTGTAAGGTGGAAGGCCCAAGGTCATTGCGAGTTCCTTTCCATTTGCCCCTCTTCTTCTCTTCCCAACTTATGACAATACTTGGGTGCTCCTGCTGAGGAATATGGGTCGTATATATTACAGGGCAAAAATGATCTGGAGCACAAATTCTAGTGAAGCATGCCTCCCCTCTGCTCCTCTCCTTTGCTCTCCCTCACTAATTAGTTGTTAAGAGGAACTCAGAGTGGACATATCCGACTGTTCTAGCCAGATGTTAGCCCTGTGTTTGCCCCCAGGGAGGCGGTTTGTTTACTACAGAACAACAACATCATGCTAGCTTCAACTCCGTTCAAAGGCTTATTTTTCTACAAAACTATTCCTCTTATTTCCCCCAGTATGTTATCAGCCTTGGAAACACACATGCCTTTAAGCCTTCTGAGACCTTCTCTTTGGTAATGAGTCAAATGATTGACTTAAACTTTAATCAATACCCAACTTTACATCATAGTGCAGTGTCCTAATGCATTCAGTCTTCATGAAATACTCTCGTCAGACCGGTGTGTTAGGCCCGGCTCAACAAAGCGTGCTTGGAGAGGTGCACTAATATCGATAGCATCAGCAAAAGTGTACACTCGCCATCCATCCTCTGCTCAAGCGAGTAGATGTGGCTGGCATTAGCGACCGCAAACACTTATCACTGCTACATTGGCACAAAGCTCATTCCAAAAATGATTAATTAGTTGCTCACATGACATCACACTAAATCTATCTTAATCAAAGTCAGGGAGGGGCGGGTGAAACAAAGTGCTTAGAGTTGGGTGCTACGGTTTGTGGTCACACATTACAGGTCTTAGCACCCCCCTACACCACTCCACCCCTAACAGAAACACAGCGTTTGCATTTCTGCCATTTTCTTAAATCGGGTTTAAAATGTTGGGTCAATCGCCCCAATGTCGGCCGAGGAGGAAGAATACACAACTCAATAATGGCGCGAGGGCATCACTCAGCCAGCGATCCACTATGCGCTTAATTGGCCTGCACTCTATCTTAAACCAGTTGAGGTGAAATCAATCCAGGTGATGGGAAAGGACAGTGCCATGGCTCTGGGAGAGACTGGGCTACCTGACAGAAAGAGAGGACGAGGGCACAGGAGCTGGACATTACCCCAAACAAGTGTTACAGTTGGTATGCAGGTACTTCAAATGGCTCTTTGAGTGATGCCATTGAAGAACTATAATATAGCTCGTAATTTGAGATGTGTGAGTTTGTGACTTTCATAAAAGCAGTGTTTTTTAAGCAACTACAATACCTACACTTCACATTGGCACAAACCGTAGGGCTATGAGTCATTATCAGTTGTAAACATAAAGGTTCCTTAGTGGTTCTGGACATGGATCTACCTGGTATTAAGTCTAAAATGTAAATGAAAGCTCTAGTGAAAGTTCTACCAGGAGACTCTAATGCACCTTCACATTCCTTCAGCCAATAACCAGCATCCATCTGTGTTCAAAAAATCTCTAATTTAATCTCTAATTTTTTTGCTGCTTTCAGAAGTGACTTCACGTTGCTCCCTCCTTCCTCCCCACCGCCACCAGTTTGGTCCTGACGGCGGCCCAGGGGTAGGTTCTGCACCCTGCCTCTAAGTCCATCAGGATCCCAGTTAAGATCCATCAGAGTACCAGTTTTGAGACCTGGGGTGATGACGGGGCCTTCACCAAAGACAATCAACAGTTTGAGCTTGCTAACATTTTTCCCATCCCATTTTTTTGTCATGATTAAATTTACGATTTACTGCCATCATGTCTCCAGAGTCTTCTGGTAGAACTTTGCTTCTAAAGGACCTGCTATAATGTATTCATTTGTATTTTTTAATGTCGTGTGCCCCAAAGTTTTCTTTATCGACAACAAATGGTATTGTGACCAAATGCTAAAGTGACCACATCTCTGGAATAAAAAGGGTAAAAAGAAATTGTTGATCACATCGAAATTAAAAGTATGCATCATGCTGATGGTGATTTCTTAAACTGATCAGTAAAGCGAACACCTTTTTCTCATCCTTACAATTGATGCCTATCTTTGGTTTGTTGGACAGCTACCTTTAGCTAGCTAATATGCTAGCTAGCATCTTGCTGTTCTGTGCAGTAAACAACACAAATGCGTTGTATGTGGCATCTATGCAAATGGACATATCCTAGCCATTGGGGCACACAGCGAGTTAAACTAAGCTAAGTGTACGTTTTAGCCGGCTCGGCCTTTTAGTTCTATGGTTATGTTTCAGGCATGGATGCATCAATCAAGGATAAACCTCACTGTAACTGGTGTAGAACTGGTGGAGGTTCTTTTTTAACATTTAAAAAGATTCTTCATGCTCTCATTTGCAATCAAAAGTTGTTCTCCTGTGGCACCTCGCCAAAGAATCCGTTTTGGCACCTTACTTTTAAGGACTGTATGTGGAAAAACAGCCAAGTCCGTTACATAAGACTTTCCTGTGACACAGGGCTTTCTTCACCTTTATTTCCTATTCTTACATCAGTGACAGTGTTAGCATTAGAAAAACATCCATTTGCATTTCTACATTAGTTTCCATTGACTCATCTCAAATGTAAACAGCGGGCCATTGTGTGGAGTTTAACTACCCCATTTACCTCTCCTAACAGCTTCACCTAGGACATTTCCTGAGTAAATACTGTCATATTAGCATATGAAAATGCGTTGTACAAAATGTCAGTCCAATTAACAGCTTTCCGTTTGCTTGTCACCCAAATGCTTCATTTTTACAAGGCTGAGAGACACATTTGCTAAATGTACCTTCTGTGAATGCCCTCTGAAGATTATTAAAAGGACTGGCTCACACTAGAGGACTGGTGGCACAACAAGTAAAGCCTGTTCTATGGATCAAACTGTTATCAATGCTGGAAGGTGTTCTTACCATATGTTAAGTGGACATTTCAGCAGATTTGCCACACGTTCAAAAGTTATTGGTTAAAAAAGACCATGGCACGGCTTGATGAAACGGCATCTTCTTTTAAAGGGTAAACAACCCATGTGCCTAGGGAGCGAGAAGATTTTTGGGCAATTTAGCCCTGTCTATTCAGTCTTTAAGACACAGTAACACAAACATAAAAAAAACTTTAGGAGCCCTTTAGACAGTGTTTCTATATAGAACCATTACATCTTAAAGGACCATTTGTAAACTTTAATGGTTCTTATTTGGATGAAATGTTCTTTGGACTTTTATAGGCTAAAAAAATGGTTCTGCCATTATTATAACATTACAACCCTGTATGCTTGAGTCTATAAATAGAGGTTGGAAAGTGGACAACCCCATAAAAGAAATAAAAGGTAAAAGCACATTAAGAAAAACAGGATATGGCCACTTTAACTACAGGTGTTTACCATCCAATGTAGATATCCTGAGGGCATCTTCTCATTAAGGGTAAGCAATCCTGCTAGGACCTGCCCCAGGGTGGTCTGTACATATCAGGCAGCAAGTGAACAGCCAGCTCTTGAAGGTGATGTGTTAGAATCAGGAAATATGGCCAAGACATTCTGACAAGGTCCAGATTGTGATGGCTCGATGACAGCATCTCCAAAACAGCAGGTCTTGTGGGGTATTCCCAGTATGCAGTGGTAAGTACCTACCAAAAGTGCCCCAAAAAAGGACACCCGGTGAACCGATAACTGGGTCAAAGGCACCCAAGGCTCAGTGATGGTCTGATTCCTCAGAACAGCTACTGTAGTGCAACTATTGAAAAAGTTAATGCTGACTAAGTCTTGTGAAAAACTTTTTGTAGACTAAATATAGTAACACAGAAATGGCCAACTATTACATTTATTATGACATAAAAGCACACAAATGTCATAAAAGAAAAAAAGTAAAGAACAAAAAATAGGGTATTGCCACTTGAACTGAAAGCGTTCACCATCCAAAACTTAGATATCTTCAGGGCATCTTCTCTTTATGAGGAAGTGATCCATGTGCCAAGGGAGTGAGGAGAATTGTAGGCAATTTAGCCCTGTCCATTCGCTCTTTAATACACAATATCATCAAAAAACAGCCAAAAGGGGTTTGTTTGGGAGAACTTTAGTAAAGCCAATGTTTCTATATAGAACCATCACAATTCAGATAATTATTTGGATACTTAAATGGTTCTTTGTTTGGTAAAATGCTTCTTCGGATTGGTAAAAAACCCTTTATAGAGGGAGGAACCCTTTTTGCGTAGATGTATAAAGAGAGATCAGGAAGTAGTCGTCTAAAAATGTATCATGACAAAAACCACACAAATTTCATTAACAAAGTAAGACAGGACATGGGTTCACCATCCGAAATGTAGAGTCAAACAACTCTTGGCATCCTAAACAGGCTTTTCCGGTAATTACGAGTGTGCAAGTCACTGTAATCACTTTTCAAGTAAGGCTTAAAGCCGAGCATGAATTGAACGAGTTGCACTCTGAAAGGTTCTGTTTCTTTCCTGTGCAGGATTAATAGCAAACCAGTGTGTCCACATGGCCTCATCTTCTCAAACCAAACATAATGTCCTCCTGTAATTAAACCCCAGACATATATTTTCATCTTCTTTCCTCTCTCCACGTTTCTTCTTCCGTATTTCATATCTGGTGAAGATTATTTATCTAAAGACTCCAGTCTTCTCCAAGAGCATTCTGCGGCCTCTGAGCTATTTTCCACTCGGGCGACCGTGAAGTCATATTGACACTAAACATATGGCGAGCTCTATGTGGAGATACACTCGCACACTGCCTGCGTTTCACTTGTCTTAATGAATAATACCATGGTGGATTCATACGCCTGCAAGAAAGAGCCACAATTTCTCCCTATCTCACTCTTTCACTTTTTTTTTTTTTTTGAGGCAACAACAAACGCCTCTGTGCATGAATTAGTGCACCCTCTTCTACCCACTTAATCACTGAGCCGCAACGTTCCAGCTTTCCCCTCTTTTGTGTCATGGGTGAATTAGGAACAGAGCCGGATGGGAAGATGGCAGAGAAGATGCTTAATATGATAGGAATAAGTTTTTATGGTGTGGATATAATAAAACTTTGTTCGTTTTCCATTTCATATAGTCCGTATATGGAAAATAAGGTGTAAAAACAGCTCAGTTTGAATGAACTGCTTTTGTGATGTTATGAAACCCAATACTATGCAATCAAGCCTGTTGTGAATTTTGTAAAAACAGAAAAGCGGGCTAGTAACTTCCTTCAACACAGAAATGTCTATAATCATAATTCCTAACCCCTCCATTTCAATCCCCTGAAGGAAAGCCTCCACATTATGTATCGAGTCCCAGTAATAATGAATGTAAGTGACAGAGAAGGTAATGTACATAATGATTGCTTCTAAGCAGAGCTGAAAGAGATTTTCTGTGTGTGTCTTCTGTATCTCTGGCAGATGGAGGAGTCTGATTTGGCTGACATGAGGGAGGACAGGCAGGAGACCCAGCCCTGAGGCCACAGACAGTGTCAGACTGTGGACATTACTATCATGGGAGAATCTTTTGTTCTTCTGTACTTAGACCTTATGCTGAGTTTTCATATTATGCCAATTGGCTATTTACACAGGCAAACAAACTCAAAAGATTTTGACTCAGTGCAAGAGGGTGCAATCAGCCCATCAGTTCTGCACCCACCAATGCATTCTTTTACAGCAATTGTGGCTAGCTTTGCAAGTTAAGAAAACTAAGATAAGATTGACTAAGATAAGACTTTATTGATCCAGAAGGAAATTGCAGGAGAAATGTGGACACCCGATCGGCACAGGTCACTACAGCCCAGAACCCCTGAGCTCAAACGGCCCGACAGCCTCAGCCTCCCATTAACTTGGATTACAGGTAAATAAGTAGCTAAATGCATTAATTAGAAGTGGTCTCCATAAACATTTGTACCTATATTATATGTTTTGAAGAAAAAAGGGGCATCATTTCATAAACAAACACCTCTCCAACTGTTAAGCAAGGGGGTGTATTGATCAGGCTTTTGGCCTGTGTTACTGGTAGAGGAAAGAATGGATTAAATACCTGTACATTTTGGAAGAAAACATCATATTGTCTATTAAAAAATCCACCTTAAAATCTACAATGAACTGCCTCCAGAGGAGCAAGCTGAAGGCCATGCCAGGTCTCCTGACCTCAACTTCACTGAAGATCAAAAAGTGTTGCTACTTGCAGAAGGGGGTGTAGTTAAGTTTTGACCATATAGGATGCTCAAACATTTGCTATACCCCTTTCCCAAATGTATTATTTATAAATCTTGCTTAACATATTACATAAATGTGTCACCTTTAGCTCTTTGCATTTTGGAATTCAGGTTACCTTTAATTAATTTGTCTATTCATAGTAATAGAAACTTTGCGTGCTACTGTATTTGCAAACACAGAGGAAATAAAAGGATGGCCTTTACAGCCAAGCTACTTTTACGGCACACATACAGTGCATATCCTGAACACAAACACAATGGACACATATGATACATATATGGACATTTATGTATCTGTATTTAGCAGTATTTAGACATCATTGCATGTCTAGGGGTGGTCTAAAATGTTTGACCGGTAGTGTGTCTATCAGTGATCATGGATGGAAATTGTATGTAGAATTATTATAGACAGTAATTCCAATGATATAGTGTGTACATTATCAAAAATGTTTACCTACTGCCCAGAACATCTACTCAAGAGTAGTTGCACTGTGGAGTGCATCCTAACGGGCTGTATCCTCTCCTGCTACAGGAGCACTGATCTTGAGCCCAGGAAATCACCAGGGCTTCAGCTCCCAAACCTCTTGGATTTCTACACCAGACCATGTCTGAGGAAGACCAGGAGGAGTATGAAGAAGTCCATCCACCCAAGCCACTGTCTGTTGAGTGGCAGTAGGTACAGAAGCATGAAGGCTATAACCAGCCGGTTCCGAGACAGCTTCTTCCCCCAGGCCATCAGGCTGCTGAACACACACACGTGCATCTCACCTAAATCAGCACTACTATGGAACCTTGGACAGACCACACCACACCTTCACCCACATAAACACATTCTGCACCCTGCACTTTACCACCTGGAACTGTAGGAACAGCCCAGACACACGGCGCACTCAAAGACTTATACACCCCCTCACTATAGGTGCTTATATGTAAATAACCATCTGTAACATCTGTATATTCAGAACTTATATAAATAACTTGTATATTTGAACAGTCTGTTCAAAGGACAAGCAAGTTATTTACTCACCTTTACACCTGTGTTCATGTGATGTGACAATAAACCTGATTTTTCATTTGATATTCATGGTCATTTTAGTCTATCAGGTAACACAAACACTTGAATTCTTGAATTAAGTTCATAAATTAAGACTTCAAGAAGTACATGAAGTACAAAATCCAAGTGGTTCATTTTGGGCTCGTAATGTCATATGTAAAGCCAGCGATGAAATTTGGAGATTGTTTAAGTCAGCTAGTAAATATGTCTTTACCACTGCTGTGCTGACTGCCTTTAGCCTAAATATTTAGCCTGATTTTTAATTACCCCATTAAATTAAAAATCACTGAGCCTTACCTTTAGGTAACAAACTATTTGGCTTCCCATTTTAAAAGTGTGGACTCAAACCATACATGCATTACTGCTGGTGTGGGTTTGTTTGTGGTCGATGATGCAGAAAAATGCTTCTTGACTACAAATAGCATCCCCTTGTAGGAGTCTAAATTAGTGTGGAGAAAATCAATTCCATGATGCTAGCCAACATGGGTATTAGCTAATGTAAAAGAACTGACAGTGCTTTGACATGTCCAATGATGTTGTATTAGATCAGCAGTTTAAAAATATGTGTTTGGTTGGCTTCATGTGTCTCAAAAAAGCCTAGCCTTGTCCCTCTCAGCACTGGGAATCATGCGGTAGCGGGAGTCCTAGCTAGTCTGCAAGGGATTTTAGGTATTTGGGGAAATTTAGTCAAATTCAAATGTACTAAAAACATGCTCTCCACAAATTTTACATGTAGCCTGATTTCATCTATGCTGTTATTGCTATTATATTACTATATACTACAATCAATCTGTCCTAACAGTCTGACCTCTCATACACATGCTAAATCAATGTCATTTGACATTAAAGCAGCATTATGCGAGAATTGGTATTTCTTGCTCCTGGGCCCTTCTATAGTCAGTAAGTGTGATTTACAGTTTACAGTTTACACCTCTAAAGGTATCCATGCATTTCTGGTTGAGCTGAGAGATACAGAACTTTGGACAGCTGGAGTGAAAGAATCATGTGGACAGGGGCGGTACTGTGGTTTTACTGGAGTTACAAGACAGGAGTTGCAAGGATAGAGATGCTATTCTCCTTCAGGTAAAATCTCCATAATGCTGCTTTAATAATGAGCTGTGAGCAACAAGTCTGTGTTAGGTTGATTTTGCCAGTGTTCTTGCCCAACCTTTCAACACAGTTGCTAGTAAGAAAAAAACATGGATTAGTTTTGGCTTGGTATAGCGGGAGTTTTGCTATTTTCTAACAATGAGGGGAAAGATTTTCTTGCTTTAGCACAGCACACAGCAGAACTGAAACAGCAGTGATGCGTTGAGCTTAATTCAGTGTATTTATTCTGCTTCCTAATGAGCAGAGCTTTCTGTTTACATAAATACATACACATACACTGACACCAGCTGAAGTGTACCAATCCAAGAACAACAACAAACGATCCCCATCTCCTAACATCTGCTGTTCATGAGATTCGCTACAAAAGTCACAAAGTCAGAAGTATACATATGTTCTAAAGCCCACTGGGGACTTTGAGTAACTCAATGGCATGCCGTTATGCAGGCTATTTACATTAGAAGAAGACAAGAGGCTAGTTTGGGCGACATTGCACGATTAAATTCAGTGACCGCCAAACTAATTCTGCCAGTGGGAGGAAATAAGAGTGTGAGCGAGGGGCGTTTTGCATGAATCAGCTTAGCAAGGTGAAGGAGAGAACAGGGTGGCAGATGGATTGAATTGTGGCCAAAGTCAGGGGTCCAAGGGCCTGTCCTCAGAGGTATTGTGCTGTCCTCCTGGTCATTACAGCAAAGTCACACAGTGTAGAGAAGAAGGAGTTTAGGCCTGGAGGGTGGCACTACGTAAGGAATTGGCAGTCATTGAACCTCAAATTGACAATCTGCTTATCTATTTTACAGAAGGAACATCCAAATAGAGTTATCTAAAAGATTCTAGCCAATATTTATTTTTTATTCAGCATAGTGTCAGGAAACACTGAACAACATAGGTAACTCTTCCCTTAAAGAGATACTTGACATTTCAAAAATGTAATTAATTGTGTTCTCTTTTCATGGTTGATTTACATTTCATGATACAGACAAGCTTTCTCCTGTTTTTTCACATTGATACATTTTAAAGACATTTTAAAAATGTAAAAAAACGTAACCATTTGGATTTATACTGTGCAGTTTATTCTAATCCATAAATGGCCATATATTGAGTGAAATTCCAGTGTTAAATACATTAATTTGCAAATATTTGAGCAGCCCTGGTCAACTATTGTGTTTTTTTTATTATTTGTTAAAGCAGCATTATGTAGAATTATTACCTTAAAATAACAGCAAAATAATGAGGATGCTACACTGACCTATAATAGGGAGAATAGCGCTGCTATCATTGCTATTCCTGGCTCAGTATGTCAGAAACAGCAGTATCTTACTCTGGTGAAGCGGGCAGGACAACACTCATGTAACACTGCGTAACCCAAGGTCATGTTTGTGTAAATTTCGGAAACATTACTCTACCACCTCATTTCACATGATTCTTTACCTTGGTGTATTTGTATCTCTCAGCTTGTAAAATACATGTGAAAAGCCTGTGATTTGGGGCAGCTGTGGATTCCTTACTGTAAGGGAAGCCCAAAAGCAAGAAATACACATTCTTGTATATTTTAAGAGTAAATAAGAACAAATCCTCTTCAGAGGACACATGTAAACACACAATTATGGTTTGTTTTCGGAATTTAACCTTTATGGAAATATAAAACATTAAGCACATTTAAAATGTTCAATTTAGCAAATAAACAGTAACTGTATTTCAATTCTGACAGTCTGACAAAAAGACATATAATTGTTTCCTGTAGAGGCATTGTTCATATATTTTCATATAGAAAATTAAGAAACCATGAAATATAAAAAATAATTATTAATAATTATACAAATACTAATTATTAAATAATTTCATTGGCTGAAACATGAATAGTTGACATTAACTGTATTTCACTTTTTTCTGTGAAATATGATGACCTGTAGCCTTATCTATTTGCATACTGGGTGTGTCTTCATCCCCCTCACTCACCTCAATGTGTAGTCATTTGCCCAAGGTGTTTTTTTCTAATTATGGTATCAGTATGATACCAGAGTTAGTATGATTCACTTAATGAATCCAACTACACATAGCAATTAATATGGACATTCTTTGTACTCAGTTCAAATCATTATGTTTAAATGACAAATCACAGTACAAATTTATGAAGAGGGGTGAGAGTGTCAACTGCTGTCAGTTTGCACAATGCTTGTGGTAACAAGCTTTTTTGACTATTGTTTTGAATATTGTCTGTTATACTTTATATTATACAGAGTATATTTGAGGCAGGTCTTTAAATCACTAACTCTAAGATGCCATTCTTCCAATTGCCCTCATGTAGGTTTGAATTATTCCAGATGGTATATTTATGGCCATGTTGGCATAAATCATTCTTGTTATAATGCACGGTTGGGGGGGGGGGGGGGGGGGGGGGTTGGGGGGGTAGCCAGTTTCCACTTTAATGACTTGGGGGCATAAATAGCCAAGCTCGTCCACTGCGCCTGACCCCAACGAATGCTCCTATTGATGAGTGTGCAATGCCAATTGTGGTAATTAATGCTCAGGTTATGTGGAGGGGACACGGACAGGCATGTGGGCCATTCATCACTCCGCACGCTTGTTTGTTCTCGGCCCATTGAACCAGCACTCTGGCCTCGATGAGCTGAATTTTAATGGCTGCCAATGGGCTGCCCATGTGACAAGATGAAAAAGTCTAAGGGTATGTGAGGTTAAAGGACCTCAGCATTGAAAGTGCTGCTAGGCATTCTCTCTCTCTTTTTCTGTCTGCCTCTCTCTCTCTCTCTCCCTCTCTTTCTCTTTTTCTTTCTCACTAATATTTCACCTCTGACTTTGTATGGCAGCTAATGAAATTACATACTTTGCAGTCGTCCTTTTGCCCTTTTGTGAGGTTGATAAGCAGCACATATGTTGAACACACACACACACAAACATTCTGCTTTGGCTGGCTGGCCTAGTACAAACTGAAGGGGGTCTACTAGACTCAGTGTGAACCTGAAGAGATTATCCGGTTCCTGCAGTAAACACTCATAGCCCTCCTCTGATCTCCACGAGAGAAAAGGAAGACATATACTGCTGTTCCTAAATAATACAAATCGACATCTTCTCCTTATTTAGTAATGGATAGAACGTGTCTAGGGACCCAATATGCCAATACTATCATGATGTTGTTGTTTTTTGTCATGGGATAATGAAGGTCTTATTAGGCATTCAGTGATCGCTCACTGGAATAAAGTAGCTTAGACGTTGTTTTAAGCAGGTACAGTATACTGTATCTGCTTAATTACAGAAGTAAATGTGGATGCTGAATGGAAATGTTCTTAAATGGCCGTGCAAACTAAGACGATTATCAAAGTCATGCCAAAACCTAGTGACTTCATTTATTCTACTTCTGCACATCATTTCAAAACAGCACCTGCCATTTATGGGTCATTCTATCATTTCAGTAGGAGGCAATGGAAAAGACTTAACATCGTAACAACATTTAATCATCATCTGATGCAGATTTTTAATTATTCATTTCATTCAATTTTTTTACTTAACCAACAAAAACTATAGAAATTCTTTTTTTTTTATTCTTTTATTTTAGTCAGTTGTGCATAAAAACAGCATTTTTCCGCAGTGAGCTCAGATACTGAAGAAGTATTATTTTTATGTAAATCAATCATTTCCATGCTTGTTTTTCCAGCAACTAAAGCATAGTTAAAAAGTTTAAATTTTAAAAGTGCCAATATTTTAAGTTGTCCTTGATTTATATAAATAGTGGTGCAAATGCCATGCTGCAGTTTGAAAAACCTATTTGCAACCCTGTTACTTTGCCTCAGAATGAAACATGCTGATTTCTCTTGCACGGTGGACTTGTGGGAAGCTCTGCTTTCATTGGCTGGTTTATGTCAATGTGAAAGCCAACAGTCCACATGACATAGCCTAGTCTTGCTTAGCACTGTGAGAATGCTTAGCACACAAGAACGCTGCTTTATCGGATTGTGTTGCTGTCATTTTTGGATCTTCCTGGCACGGTGTGCAGTTTGCTAGCCTAGCATTAGCTGTTAGCCTTTAAGTCACTCCCCTGGCTGCCAACACAGTTTTTTTTTAGCTTCCTCCGCTCGGCTCTGTTGAGCTCAGTTTTGGTTATGCCGTATTTCACTGTGTTTAAGGTTCCCAGTCTCTTACTTCCATGGAGTGAACTCTTATTATTCAACTATGGCAAGGAAAATGCAGTTTTCCATTTAAGGGCTGTTAAATATATAAATATAGCTTCATAGCGCTAATAAATCCTGCCCCAAGATTTTTTGTTCTGTCAGTGATGTTACAAAGACATACAAAGGGGAAAAGAAATGTTTTATATATATATATATATATATATATATATATATATATATATATATATATATATATATATATATATATATATATATATGGATCTATCAAAGGAAAAGACCTCAGTTAGTGACATTCCTTTTTGTTCTTTTTAATTTAATTTATTTACTTGTTTGTTTTTGGATCAATTTGACTAAAATGATGACATGTCAGTAGCGTTGCTTTTGAAATAAGAGGTGATTTTACCACCTCATATAAACCAAAGTGTCAGTGGAGTACATTTGAGGACTATCAGTAAAGTGGTGTTGCAACTTCAATGTGTTAATACACATATTTTACATTAAAATGACCCCCGTCCACTGTGTGAACATTTAGCTGGATACAGAGATTTCCTACAACAATGAAAGTATGTTAGTAAGTTTGTTTCCATAAAAAAATAGTATCAATTACTGTTTTCGTATTTTTTAACAAACTTAAGATGCGCTTCATGCTCTGGGTGTTTGCCAGTGGGCTAAAAGCTAAAAGCAGAAGAGAAAGGGAGCGAGAGAAAGACACAAGTCCTCTTTGCAATGTCTAATTGAAAACATAAATGTCAAAAGAGAAGCTAGCGAGAACAGGGAGGTATTGAGTGGAGAGAGCGCAGAGAATACCAATGAAGCTCCTCATTATTACCAATGCATTTAGCCAGCTAACGCCGTGCAACACAATTAGAGCTGGAAGCGTGTGTGTCTGTGTGTGTGTGGGGTTTGTGGGTTGTTCCATGATAGATTTGACTGAAACAGGCCTGTGGTGAGCACAGACACCCACGATAAACGTGAAAAATTGCACTGAATTCAACTTCTGTGCAGGTTTTGTGTTGTTTGATGAAACCGTTGAGACCTCAGCGTTCATCATGTTGGAAATGTCAGACTACTGTTCACAGGAAAAGTCTTATCAATAATATTTGAGAGATGATTAGCTTGGGTTTCAGATCTATAAACCATGGTTGCCACTGCAGTTCCTGTTGGAGAATTGAGCCTATGGACAGTCGCAGTGTCGATATGAAGGAAGAGACATAAGAGAATATGATAGACTGCTGACCTTTCAGACTGATCACAGCCGCCAATGCAGATGACAAATAAACCTTTAAGTCAAGCAAAAGTGCTGACAGAGAGCAATATACACCTCGCTCTTCCCTCTGATTCACCTTCTCTCTCTCCCTCTCACACTCTGTATCTCTCACCCCGAAGGATTCGATCGCTCTCTCTCTTAGATCTCTCTGCTAGATTTTCAGGGTTATGCAGAGGCTTTAAAAGCCACTTCATGGACAAATGCAAGAGGAGTACTTAATATAGACTATTTATGTTTCTCAATTATTCTCACTCAAAGGCAAATTTTGCCTTTATTTACTGAAATCTGAATGTGGGGTAAAGTTATATTTTATTTGTTAAGTAAAATAATGTCAACCATGCAAGTTTAACCCTTTAAATGCCTGCTGATGGATCTTATTTGTTTCTTCTGAAATCAATGTTGGATGACCCCACCTCCTCCTCAACTCCCCAACTCTTCCCAAACATATTGGGTGGAGCACCATCATTCCAGAGAACACATTTCCACCGCTCCACAGCTCAATGCTTTATGCCCCTCTAAATCACACCTGGCATTAGGCATGGTACCAACAGGTTGATGTGTATCTGCTCCAGAGAGTCCTATTCTATTGGCAATACTTTTCTACATTGACTAGTGTGTGTGTGTGTGCATTTGCACATCTGTGTTAGCAATGGGTGCAACCTAAGTGGCTGAATGCATTCATTAGAAGGGGTGTCCACAAACATTTGGACCTAGATAGTAAAGAAGGTTTTTTAATTTTATTTCTTAGCTATTACACATTATATGGGGATCACTATTCAGGAAGTGTAATTCACACCTCGAACCACGCCCAAAAGATATGCTTGACACATGACTTTCTGGACAAGCTAAAGCTGAGATACAGATCTGGCGTTGAAAGTGAAAGAAGCATGTGGACTGACGGGGTAGAGTAACATTACAGGGTTTTACAGTAATTTGACATAGGTTACGCAGCATTGTGGAGTTTTTGTGAACATTGTCCTGCCCGCTTCCTCAAAGTTATATTGTGTAGTTAATGGTGTGCCAAGCCCAGAAAAGCAATAAAAGGAAAAATTATTTTAATGTAATGATATTACACCTCAGTGGAGTATCACAGTAATCTCTAAGCTGTTATTCGAAGGTACTAATTCTGCATAATTCTGCTTCATGAGTAAAAAGTGTTGCTCTTAGTGGCCTGTTTGCTTATTTCTGATACTAAAAGAGATGGTTTAATTTGTCTGAGAATTAATCTCAACATGGTTTTTTTCTCAAGGCCTGCCTTCCGTTCTGGGCCTTCTCCTGGTTTAATGGTTTTAGGCCTCCAGAACGGTGTATTTCACCAAAGCCAAGTCATGCTATATTCATCCCACAGCCAAACAAACTAAGCTGAAAGTATTTTCAAACATTTTCATTGTATCATATGTTAGCCTATATGAGGCCTTTTCTATCTCACCTGCATAATCCTATCAGTGGAGCTGACGCAACCAATGTACATACATTCAAATATCAGAAAAGTCGGGAGGCAAACCCCAGTAGTGATACAGATAGAATCCGGGTTTGTTTGTGTCTCTGCTGGCCCGTCTCATTTTGATTTGCCGCCTCTATCTGCCTCTATCCTGCAGCAGGGTGCACTATTTATGAGGGATTGCAAGGCCTTGTATCACCTTGCATTGTTTATTTCCATGGTTTAGTATTGTGTTTGTGTGTTTGTGTGTGTGTGTGTGTGTGTGTGTGTGTGTGTGTGTGTGTGTGTGTGTGGTGCAACTGAAACAATCTTTTTAACGGCTTCATTGGAATGCCAACACATGTTGTCAACAAAAATACTGACCGACAACATTCAACATTCTCATTTACACCATGGAATATCAGTGTGTATGTGAGAGTGTGTGTGTGCCTGTCCAAATATTTTATTTTTTTGACTGACAGGCAGACAAGAAATATAACTAGTTTTACAGTTATCTGGCCGCACTGCCATAAAACTGAGATTGCATTACATTATCTAGTGTGTGTTGTTTTGTGTGTGTGTGTGTGTGTGTGTGTGTATATGTGTGTTTGCAGGTGTGTGACCATACATGCATGAATGCTTCATATCATGTGACCATCATGTGACCATAAAATTACACATACTGATAACACTGCCGTCAGTCCAACTCAAGTAAGCATGGCCTAGTCTCCTTGAATGAATATGTTTATCAATTATACTGCCTTCTTGATACATAACATGTCCAAATGTTTGTGGACACCCCTTCTAATAAATGTATTTAGCTCTTTTAAGCTGCATGCCTAATGACACGGGTGGGCTAGAGGGGTATAAACCCACAGTACTGTGGAGCAATGGAACTGTGTTCTATGGAATAATGGAGCTCTTGCCATATTTTCTGGGATGAGGTGGGGTAGTGATCATCCAATCATCTTCACATGTAGCTAAATGCAACCAAATTCTCACAGCAATCCTCCACAATCTAGAAGCAAACATTCCCTGGACAGTAGAGACAGTTACTCCAACAAAAGCAGGATGAACTCTTTTTAATAGCCTTGATTTCTAAAGAAATGATGATGAATGAGCAGGAGTCCCAATACTTTTGCACACATAGCATATTTAATGCGACAAATTAATCTTTAGCAACTCTAAAACTCTGAAGACAGTTGTGCTGGACTACACTACATTTATAACATTAACGTGCATTAAACTGCCTGATATAGCAACTGAAAGCATGTATAGCTTGGTGAGCGTAGGCTAATTAACCTGAGGCCTGTCTTCTGAAGCCATAGGTGTAAATGTCTGGGGCGACTGCTGTTGATTTTGTGGTCCTGCAGCACAAGGAAGTAGCGCAGCTAAGCTAAATTCTCACAGTCATGCAGAACAGTCACAATATTTCTACCACAGCTGTGAGAAGCTTTTAATAATAACATCACCTAAACATTTTATGTGTCACAATATTTTCAAGAAACAAATGCACAATGTGTATAGTTGTGGTCTGAAGTTTAAAAGGAATTAACACAGATTTGCCTTTTAATGCACTTATAGTTGGCAACAGCTGTACTTGAGCAACTGGAAAACTGCTAAGTCTACCTGACTGACCAACTAGCAAAAATAGCTTCATGAATTTTGCCATGCAAGCTGTAAACTATATAGCTACAGATGTAACCAATGCATATAACTAATATTTCTACTGAACAAACTGTGAACTTGTAGGTTAATGCTAGACAACTTTGATGTTGGTAAGTGAAATACCATACTATACCATAATTATGAATGTTTTTTTTATGAAGTATCTTGTCAATATATGTGCCTCAAGCAGGGTTTGGTACAAGTTCAGTACAACGGTAAAAAGCAGGAATGCCCCCTTTTATGTTTTGTCTACAACTTACTGTTTACTCTGTATTCCCTACGACTTGTGTGAGTATACCGAAACATGATGTCCATATCCCACCATATATATATATATATATATATATATATATATATATATATATATATAAATATACACGTGTGTGTGTGTGTGTGTGTGTGCTCCACAAGACCTCTCCTCTTGTGGTATCTGGCACCAATATGTCCTGGAAGTTATGAGGTGCGGCCTCCATGGATAGCATCAATGAGCCTTAGGTGCCCCTGACCCTGTTGTGGATTCAGTCATTTCTGCATTCACTTGTGTTTAGCTTTGCTGCATAGAGTGTTGTCCATCAAATGTGCTCAATAAAATATTAGGACCACACCCAAATAGTTCTAATAGGTGTAATCAGTGTTTTTTTTCAGCATTCCTATCATCTTGTTTCCGTTCTCTTTTTGTTTCACTGACTCCTGTGTAATAATACTGTAATATTGTGCAGAGAAATATGTTTAGCATCTCTAAACATGGTATTTTGGTCAAAAATATACAACATTGTGGTTAAATTCAATATTGTGGTTGAATAGAAGGGTAATTTTTACTCAATTCCGCTTCTATCCATAGTATGACTTTTGTTTTAAAGGTCCATGCAAATGAGATGTTGCTGCTGGTGGTGTGTGGTCACACGTTTGTTCCATTTTGACCATTCTGTGACTGAAAACCAGCCAAGTCTATCCAGCTACCTATTTTTCACAGTAGCAGTGATTTTGGTTGAGCTGTGGTTAGCTTAGCCTGACAACTAAAGGTGGGTCTGTACTAGCATTGATTCAGTGACTCTGGGAAAGGTTCTTTCTTTCCAGCTGAAGCTTTGTATATCTAACCTTTGCACACCGGCCATCTGGATGGCACGAGCAATGCTCTATGTGTAAATGATGCTAGATGATTACTTACATGCATTGAAGGGAAAGTTTGGTAATTAAATTTCTGTGGTATCACGCTGACCTTTTGGTGTCATGTAGGCTGTCAGCTCTGCAGTGTTGAACTCAGTCGTTACTAAGGCATTGAACTATTTTTGACAGAATTGGAGACAGAAAATGAACACTACCGCTCCGACCACACATTGATCTGCTTATTATAAAAAAAAATAGCATCCCAGCATTCTCTTTCAAACTTTCTCTCTTTATTTGCTGTGTCTTTATGTAGGCTGCCTGTGTGTGGCATGGATAATTAACCATGACAACCATGCAGACAGGCGAGGTTGAGGGGGTGTAGATAGGTGTTGTGCGTATGTGTGTGTGGCCAGCCTCTGCCTTGGGGCCCAAATCCTCTGGGAGCACAGACACTGCTGTAAACAGCCAAGACTTCACAAATGCAGCATATTAAAAATAGAGCTATAGTCTCTTCGGTATGATAACGCGCCATTCTTGGGTTTTTACACAAATTAAGGCCTCATTGAAACAGACATTGTAGTATGATGGTGTTGAGCGTTTTGGGTAATAAGCTCCTCTCTTCATTGGCTTCAATAAGAACAGTATGTTGATGGACACCAATTTTATGAGGCAATACATGGAAATTACAGTCAAAACATTGAGCTTTTGATGGAATGTACCCTGACGTACAGTAACCACGTGTTTCTGAGCGTTTCAGTCAGTCATGCGGATTTGAGGCAAGATGGAGGAAAAACGAACTGCTGCTGCCTGCTCACATTTAGAGAATACTGTATATGGCGAAAGCCAGCACACCATCCTTGCTCTATGTTATTAGAAGAACATCAGCAAAAGCCAGCATTTGGCACTGATAAGCATTTATGTTCAAATCTGTTTCCTTCACCTTCCTTAGGCAGTGGTGGCACAACGGTTAGAGCTCTGGGCTTTTGATGACAGGGTTGTGGGTTCAATACTTGGGCTCAACAAACTGCCACTCTTGGGCCCTTGTGCAAGGCTCTTCACCCTCTCTGCTCCCCAGGTGCTGGAGTATGTGCTTACTGCCCCTAGTTCACTAGTGTGTGTGTTTACTACCACAGATGGGTAAAATGCGGAGGACACATTTTGCTGTACTTAGTACAGTGACAGATACATGCACATGCAATCCATAGATGTCTTTGAGGTAGACCAATTTAGTCTTTTATTAAAGAGATTAGGGGGAGTTCAGGGGCAGGATTCACAAAAGCTTTCATATTAAAAATTTTAAGATAAACACTCAACTTCATAAAAATGTTCTTAAATGCAGTTTTCCAAATGAAACTTAAGAAGTTAATAAATATTATTTTAAGAAAGTAAACATAAATAAATACATTATAATTATAAATATAATATAAAATATTTTCTTATTTTTCATAAACAAATTCACATTGTTAAACTTAAGAAAATGTAGAAAGTTCACAAATATTTTCATTAAAAAATAAGAAAAAGGTTTAATATAAATAAATAAAAAATATTTTCTAAAGAAATTTCTGAAGATGTTATTTTTTTCTTCTGTAGGACATTTGTATTATAACCTTTTATGGTGAATTTTACAGCTTAACAGAAATGACACAATGTTTTTCATTTTCCATTATTCAGTTAATCCAGGCAGTGGAGAGCAAAATGTGATCAGAATCAGAATCAAAGTGTTACAAAAAAAGTAAACACGAACAAAAAATCCTCCTTGAAAAATATGAGACAACCATTCTTGTCCTTATGTAGACACTAACAGTACTAACATAACTTTTATCCTAAGTATGAAGTTAAGAAAGTAAACAAAACTAAGGGCTGGGAGCACTTTCTCTAAGAAATCAGTACATTTGGTTCAAGCTGACTCTGGTGCGGTCTGTGACATATGTGGAGCTATCTGGTCCTGGCGCCGTGCGTGGGGTTGCGTGATTTTGTCTGGTGACTGCTTAGACTTATCGCCTGCATGGCTAAAAACCTACTCCTGCTAGAACAGCTCCTTGTTTGCAGGTATTCCTGAGTGGTGAAATACCCTGACTGCAGAAAAGCACTATTCTTCGCTGTCTGAGTGTTTGTATCCAAGGAAAATAATGAAAAGCAATAAACAGATAATCCTAGGGCCTACTATTTAGCAAAAATGCGCGCAGAAAAGTGATGTTTGAAATTGTGCGATTGATCCACTGTTTGTATGGATTTCTTCTGTGTAATAATGAGCTGAACCCCAAAACTAGCCCAGAATCAGTCCTGGCTGCAGTCTTGTATATTTGGGACAAGGGTGAATACGCCCTGAGAAGACTTTTTTTGTGAATCTGATCCCTGGTTCAAAAATCTGATCTGTTTAAGCCAAATGTAAAGACATAGCAAAACATTTGATGCACACACACATACAAACATCAGCTGAATTCTGCGCCAAGTGCGTTGTTGTAATTTATTCTGTGGGGAACCATCAGGCCTCAGGGCATAATGTATTTTAGCATTACTCATACTGTTAAGTTTTGGTTGAACAAAAGGGTTAAGATCTTAAAACTCCCAATGGAAAATTGCCAGGATTTGTTTTTCCGCATGAGTAGATTCTGCCAAGTGAGCTCTCCCACTGGACTCCAGAAGCTGTCCAGAAGGCCTTTCACCTTAGACTGACTACCAGTATAAAGTGACAGTGGAATCAACCAATTACATTTCCAAAGGATGGGACCAATTACATCAGAAAAAAAAGAATCATTCTCGGCCTGAATGTTTCATTGGTGGTATTTTAATCAGGTTTCAGAACCTGGTTCTGACATTTTTGTAATATTATTTATTTATTCATTTATTTATTTATTTATTTATTTATTTATTTATTTATTTATTTATTTATTTAAATGTGTTTATGTAAACATCAGCTTCCTTTTACATTAAGAATATTTTTCCTTGTCCTGCAAAGTTAGTATTTAGTAGCTACAGGTTTTGTTTCAAGAGTGCTGATACATTAATGTCAGTTACAAGCTTCACAAAAAACACTATTATTATTATTATTATTATTAATGAATAATTATATATTTTCTTCTTACTTTTCTTCTTATTATTTATTTATTTTTATTTTTTTTTGTTGCATTTTTATATATCTATGTTTAATCTTAAGTGTCTGAAATTAGCACCATAATATAGGTGACAGATATGGCCTGAACTGAAGGCCTCTCTCTAATACTGACTGTTGGCCACATGATTTTATTATATTGTATTTCCTAATTCAAGCCGCTTGAGACACAGTGCATAAGTGTGATTTTAAACACAACCTTTAAATCCTGTCTAAAACCACCCCTTACCCATGTTCACATCACTGTGATACACAGCCTCTCATTGCTAATTATTGCAGCCTTACTAACTGTAGCTTTTGAGCTAAAGTGTCCTTTACACACTGCATACTCTGAGTTGTGCTAATCTGATTTTAGCAACATAACACTGCCCCAAAAAAATCAAGCATTAGAATCCCAGTGTAAAATATAGCTGCGTGTGTGTGGGTCTCTGTGTGTGTGCGTGTACACACTGGCATTGTGCATGCTCTCTTCCCCTGAGACACTCAAGCGCTCATATTATCTGCTTTATGGCTCTCTATGATCCTCAAGCAGCCTAATCCAGTGTGCACAGGGCCACTTCAATTAATTGATCCTTATACTGGATCCAATAGTGTAATTAAAGGGATAAAATGGAAGGCGCGTTCCCCAAAGACAATTCTACCAGATTCATCTCTGCAGTCCTATCAATGCTCCAAAATCCAATAATTCATCACCATTTTTAAATATAATCTATAGCATTACATGTATTGTATAGAGGAATGCAGTATTAAAAAATGAAAAGATGGTGAAGCTTTAAACTATAGTGGGCTCTCTGGCTCGTCACTGCAGAATGTTGGACTATATGCATAACCCAGGCATATGTCTTCATTAACCGTGTTTTACATTAATATTTAATTGTTTTGTTTTGCATATGTGTCAAAAGAAACTTGTAATTTCCATAATAATTATATCTTGTTGTGGTCCTTTCTGTTATTTACTGGTTTTATAGTTTTGTTTATGAACCTGTGCAAAACACACTAACACATCAGCACCATAGCAATGCCATTGCAGTGCTGAGAATGACCCAGCATCTAAATAATACCTGCTCTGTTGCGGTCCTGACCACTGAAGAACAGGGTGAAAGGCGGCTAATAAAGTACTCAGAGAACGAATGGACTACAATCTGTAATTATGGAACTCCAAAGTGCTCCTGTATGGTAAGTGGAGCTTATATATGGGCAGTAAGCATAGAAACAAGGAGGTGTTAATGGCTGAGCAAATACATTACGCAGTCACCACCCTATGATCATGCACTTTGGACATCAGTCAAATCGCATCCTTTGCCCTTAATGATCGGTTTGCACTCTGCTACAACTGACTGGTGTGCTCGCTTATTTATACATGCAGCAAACTCTGTCACATGGCATCTGTTACTTTCCAGGGGCAGAGTTTGTTCAAAACCAGGGATGGTCATGATATTCTGATATGACTGGGTGTAGATAGGGTCACTGTAGTGGACTTCTTGCACACTGAGGCCTCCCAATGGTGTAGCAGTGATGCCCCATGGGCCCCTGATGCCAGGGAACAATGATGATACAGAGCAATCGACACACCACTGTGGACCAGTTAACCTCTATAATGAGCACCTTCTGTTACCTTCTGATATGTATATATATATATAGGTTGTATAAAGTACAGACCTTTTCAACATAGATTACAAGGCAAGAGAGTATATGTGAGAATAGTACAGATTTTGGTGTGTGTGTGTGTGTGTGTGCTGCTGACACTGTATGAGCTGTTTCGAACAGTTTATATGCAGGAGCAAATGTCAAAAAAAGCTCAGTGCAACTCTGCAACTGTCTAGGCTCATTGCACCTATGGAGTGAGGTAAACCACAGGCTTCTGACTTGTGTATGTGTGTGTGTGTGTTTGTATGTGTGTGTGCTTGAAGTCTAGTGAAATACCAGCATATTTTGCGGTTCTGTCATGCTCTCAGGTCTCTTAAGCTCAGTTGCAGCTCAGAATCAAATTGTGGACTGAATTCATCAAGTCCCCACTGAGAGGGAGAGAGAGAGAAATGGAGAAAGGGAAATCAAGGGAGGTGAGAGAAAGAAACCTGTAGGTGCATGACAAAAAAGTCAAAAGACCAAGCACTGCAGAGAGTTGGAAAGAGACAGATCTCTCGCTGACAAGAGAAGGGAGAAGGGAAAAAAAGCATTGCCAGAGATTTGAATCTCATCTTCACATTGACTCGCCAACAAGGTCAAGCAGTGTGTATCACTTACAATTACGTAGACACTGGCATTCAGATCATTCTTCAGACCTTGGCTAAAAGCTAAATGTAGCCAATCTCATTTGATCCCCTGGCGGCCATGCTGAAAGTAAAACATTCCTAGCGAGACTCCACTCCAGGGGCTTGTTAGGAAAGTGCTGCATTTCAAATCCTCTCCCATGAATGCTAAGCTGCCTTTCAAGATGCTGCTGCCACTACTGAGAGGCTTTACTTTATCATCATAAATAAATATTACAGATCACATTGGTGGATCTTCTGGTGTTTCTTCTTTTGTTTATTCACGCTGAAATACTATAGGCAGGGAGAAGGACAGAGGTGCAGTATTTTAGCTTTAGCTAAGCTAAGCTTTTTGAGGACTTCCTGGAAGTTTCTCATAAGGTTCTAGGGAGTACAAAAAATATTGGAATAGAATGATTGCATGATGTGGAGGTTTCTCAGTCGCGTGTTGCTTTATCTCTAGCCTCCCTCTGCAGGCCCCTTACAGGTCATTTCATCAGTGAAATGTAAATATTGAGTGGCTGAAATATTGTTTTTCTGGCTTTGTTTTTCAGCTGCCAGAAGAGTTACGATGTGTGCATGTCCATACTGCACATAGTAAAATAGATTATCATAAAACGTAAAGTAAAAGGGGTGTCCAAAAACGTGCATATATATATATATATATATATATATATATATATATATAGCTATGATGCCTGGCACGTTTAACCTGCTAGCTAAAGTAATTCAATGTAAATTAAGCCTATCTAGCCAGCTACCAGGCCAACCACCACAGATCAGGTTGCATTTTGGCCCTGGCTGTCGCGACACAAGTTGCTCGACTTTGCTCTCTCAGGCTGTATTGTGCTGCAGGGCTGCCAACTTTTTACTGTTTTCTTGGAGTGAGATTCTGGTTGGTCCAGCTCCAATTGGGCTGGACAGGACATGAGGGGAGTGGTAGCATCTATCTATCATGCTGTTTGCTGACTGAGCAGAGAGGGTGAGGCATTGTCACTGTTGCCGGTCCAGAGTGTGTTTAATCAGTGAAATCCAGAGTAGCAGCTATAGTCAAATTCATCTGAAGGTTGTTTTGGAGGTGAATGAGGATTTCGGTAAAAAAGTGTGGCATGAGAGCATGAGATTATGAAATTAGAGCCAGAGTTGGCAACCCTGACTGTGCTGTGTGGCACTGACTGGACCTGAAGCCAGGCTAGCTGAGCTAAGATTACCATAATTTACACTTTAACAATTGAAATTCCTAGACCTGTATCTTTGCATCAGGATTACTATTTCTTAAAAGGTGGATTTTAAGCTGTTAGCCTACTGGATGTACATGTTTGAAACAGCAGCTTGTTTTAGACCAGTAGCAAGACAAGACAAGACAGCCATATTCACCATTTGTGTTGGGCACTGATGGAATTTGGCCTCCGCCTTTAACCCACCCATACAGCGAACACACACATACACACCAGTGAAACACACACAGGAACTGTGAGAACATGTGCCCAGAGTAGTCTTTGCTGTGGCACCCGGGGATCAGAGAGGGTGAACAGAGGCAGCTTCCCGAGCCCGGGTATCGAACTTTTAGGGGCCTGCGGCTTGTAATCCTTCTAATCTACAATGCCCTCTATTTTACTCTGTTAAGAAAAAAAAATGCATTTAAGTGGCTCACTTGCTCACGACCCACTTATCTCCACTCTGTGACCCACCAGTGGGTCCCAACCCGTTGTACCGAATCCTCTGATCTATGTCACAGCATTCCGAGCGGCTACACTGCATTGGTATATATTACGTCTTTCATCTTCTCCTCTATTTATGCTCCCATGTGGGGGTCTGAGCTCAGTGATCAGTGAAAATACGGGAATATTGCAGGACATCTCTGGATGGTCACTTATGGTCATGATTTCCCTGCCTCTGGAACTGCACCTGGTAATCTATCCAGAGGGATAACAGCACCTGCCAATAATAACCAGTGACCTACCTGACCCACTCTGGACACTATGGCAACCTGCTGTTCTCTCTCTTGACTGACTCTCTCTTTCTTTCTCTGTCTCTTTCTCTCTCTACACAAACAGACCCGCCCCCTGTCTCCATCTCCATGGAAACTGTATGTCACAGGTCATTATCCAATAGAAATGATTGTGCCTGGTATTGGTTCGGCACATGCACCCACATACTCATGGTCACATGACCCCATGATGTGCAGCGAAGCTGTTAATACCTGTTGAGCAGTAATTAGGTACAGCCTTGCTACAAGTCACAGAGCCTTGATGCTCAGAAATGTGAATGTGAAACTTTACAGGACAAACGTTTGTAGTCTATGATGTAAGGTAAAAAGACTTCATTCTAAATAACTTTGGGCCGATTCAATTGATCCATCCATTATAAAATGTTCATATGTTGAATTGCAAAGCACAGCTAGCTATTCCGAATGATCTACAAATGATAGTGATGATATGCATTCTATATCCATATTATGAGAAATGTAAAAGTAGGCCAAAAACTTTCTATTTCTTCTTCTTGAAGCCTAGTCCAGAACAAAAAAAAACTTCTTTGGGAGAATCCTCATTGACCCATGTAACTAATCTTAGATTAGGCATAATCTTTGTCTGGAAAACCTTTAAAGGCTTGATCTTTATCCCCTCCATAGGCAAACCCAGCAAACCCGAGATTACAGAGAGCTGCAGAAAGTCAAACTGTGAGAAAACACTGCCTTCAGTAAATGATTGCAGAATATATGGTTGCTTACTTGCAGTGGAAGAGAACTGTGGGTATGTACCACTGTCCTTTTTTTCTTTTAAAGCCCCTGTGGACTGGTTCTAAATATTAACCTTTACATATTAATGCAGTTTAATTGTAGTTAAATGCTCTACAAATTGCAGAACTGTTGGGCCGTGTCAGATGGCAGAATGATTGGCAGTGGCTGTATTGTACTGCATGTTTTAATAAAGTCATGTTTAATAAAGACACTTCAAGACTCATGATTCATGTATTCACTCCTAGCATGAAGCTGATATTCCACCTTAAAACAGCACCACAGTGACATTCTGCCACCTGTAAATTCTGTACCATTTAAGGTGGAACAGAAAATTCCACCCATTGCTGACACAGATGTGCAAATGCACATAGACACAATGTTTTAAGTCGCTGTAGAGATGTATTGCCAATTGAACAGCACTCTCTGGAACAAATAAACATAAACTATTGGCACCATGGAGGGGTATAAAGCTCCCCAGCAGTCTCGAGCAGTGGAACTATGTTCTCTGGAATGATGGTGCTCCATCTAGTACATTTGGGATAAGTTGAAGAGTTGATAATAGAGACAGTAGAGACAGTCACTCCAATAAAAGATTTTTTAATATCCTTCTTTTTCTGAAAAAAAAAAACAATGAATGAGCAGATGTCCCAATACTGTGCACATGCATATGTGTAAGACCGGGAAGCAACAATTCGTAATTGTTAACTCGTAATTGTTAACTCGTAATTTCTACAACTGCTACTTCAAAAAGGCACATCTGAATATTCTGCATATTCCTACTGAATATTAACACAGAGCACAGACAAACAGCGCCCCTGGAGCACACTGGGGGTTAAGTGCTTTGCTCAAGGGCAGAGTGGTGGTAGGTGAATGGTATGTGTGTTGACTTCTTCATAACTTATTCACGCCTACTCTCATGTGGTTCCAGTGCTAGGTACTTGCTGGCTAGCCATAATGGGGTTAGGACCTTTGAGTCATCGGGATGAGGCACTATGTGCTAATATAACATAACAATCACTTTCGGCTTATTTACCATTTCTCTTTATTTAATATGGAAACGACATGCAAAAGCTGCAATGCAATGTTTGACAACATTATCTTAAGTACTATTCAGAGGGGAACATCCATCTGAACTTAACTAGCATCATGTTAGCATATTCGGTGTACTCTGCACTCCTGCTTCTTACAATATGCAGAAATATCTAGAAATAAACATGATTTAGGTTCATCCCAAGTAATTTGACATATTAGTCATTATTCTACTATATTTCATTCTGTTCTATTGTATTCTGTTTTTATCATTTTAAACCCTAGGCTTTTTAAGCACCTGGTATAAGTCTGTCCCACAGGGTTCAATTTTAGGGCCTATGAAGCTGTTGTAATCATGAGAGAATTGCAATTACTAGGGTGACGAACTGAAGGGTGGGCCTATCTATGTACAAAGGCTAAGGAGTTAAGACACTCAAGGAAACATTTAACTGCCTGATCAAACCCCATCCATTAATATTCCTGGCCAGGGTCATGGTGGGTTCGGAGACCACCTGAAATCATTGGGTGCAATGCAGGAATACCCACTGAACAGGGTACCACACACACATGGGAAATTTACCACATTCTTCTCCATCACAGAAAAATCATCCAATGTGTCTCTTGTTCTTTTTTATCACTGGAAAAACAAACAGCTTTTCTTTGTAGTATGTGAAATTGTCAAGCAGAAGTGAATGAAGAATTATGATAATTCCTGTTAAATTAACATACATTTCATTTATGCGTATTCTGCTCTTGACAGAAAGCAATTTTAGAAATACAAGACTCTGTTCTGACAAGCAAGACTTCAAATCACATAAAGTTACAGAGCAGGGTCCTCGAGTGCTCAGACGCATGGTGCATAAAAGTCACCAGCGCCCTGCTGACTCAATAACTGCTGTTAGAGCTACAAAGAGGGAAGGGGGACTCTATATTAATGCCAATGGCATTCATTTAAAATTGGATGTCATAAAAGCAACTGTAGGTGTAGGTGTCCCAATATTTGTGTCCATGTTTTGTCATGTGTGTTAATCAGTCATTAACATCACAAAAGTCCTGATGTAACATGCAAGTATGTCCAAGAATCATATACCATACAAATATTACTTTACTGACCAGTAGGGACTCATGGTAGGACTGCATGCAATCCAGGCAAAGTCGATTTCCCTCTGTTTTCTGGTCATGTGTGTACTGGATGCTTGGTTTTTGGATATTTCCCTGTCTAGCTCTAATACAATATCATGCGCTGTAACAATATCATCTCCCGGGCCCTATATCCCCTCAAATAAACTGTGATGGAATTTATATGATCTCAATTAAATAAAAAGTTATTGCAGGACTTTTCTCATCACCGTGTTTATTTGTTCATTTTCACAGCACATAAAACTTTGATTTCATTCTCTCATTTTATACTGGAGGAAAAAAGAATTGACTGTACACACAATCACCAAAGTCAATTTTTACAAAGTGCTAACTGCTCGTGATTGAATTTCTCCATAATATGGGAAAGAATATTAGAAAATCATAAATCCCAGGAAAATACAGCAGTGTGTTGACTTTGTTTGGGCTGAGTCCACGTGTTCTGCCATTTCTCTCAGTGGCTCGTAGGATTCTCCATCAGCGCTTGACGTTAGCGGAGTTACATATGAGGGGGAGATTCATTTCAAAAAGCCATCTTGCAAGCACTGGCTATGAAAGGTGATCAATGGTGTTATTAATTGCTCGGCCTGCTCTGGTTCTGCGGAGTATTGACTCCTTGATGCGGCCTATGTCTCTCTCTCTTGCTCTCTCCCTCTCTCTCTCTCTCTCATGATGCATTTTTGTTGCAGGAACTGTTAGGAAACATTTCCACTGAAAGCTGGTCTCTCTTGAAATCCTTCCGGCGCTTACTGACTTCATTCTATGGTAGAAAGCCAGAAGTCAGTAGATTTTGCAGGATAGTGCAGTAGGCTTGCAGACTCCAAGTGTTTGTGACCAGTAGTAGCACAACATGTAAAAGCCAAAGCATTCAGACCTTTGGGTCAAATGGCCACCACAGCAGCTGAGGGCTGCTGATCTTGGGTCAGTCTATAGTGAGAACTCAATCCATCACACTGGCAATGAGACGTCATCCAGCTGGGCAGAGAACAACAGGAACCTCCAGAGGCTTTGATTTAAACCAGCAGAAGTAGCTCATACTATCACAACCTTGGGGTGTCTAGTATAAAAGCAGAGCATTTAAGACTAATACTTTAGCTTATTTGTTGTTGATAGAATTTTAAAAATATATTATTTTTGCCATGTCAGAATGTATATATATATATATATATATATATATATATATATATATATATATATATATATATATATATTCAGCACCTTAGCTCCACCTGGACTATTTTTTTATGATACACAATGCATCTGTGTGCTTCCAAAGTAGCTCTGACACACCAAGGCACAAACTCCACAAGACCTCTGAAGGTGCCCTATGGTATCTGCCACCAAAACATTAGCAGCAGATCCTTTAAGTCCTACGAGTTGTAAGGTTGAACTGCCACCGATTGGACTTGTCTCACAGATGCTCAATCAGATTGAAATCTGTGGAATTCAGAGGTCAGGACAACACCTTAAACTCTTTGTCACATTCCTCGAAACGATTCCCCAACAATATGTGCAGTGTGGCCTCTGGCCATCTGGGACTATCAGTGCCATGAAGGGGTGTGTCTAGTCCAGTAGGTAGCACATGTAAATGCCTGGCCCCAGGGTTCCCAAGCAGCAGTGTTGCCAAGAAATTCCCACTCCTTCCACTGTCATCTTTCCACATCAATGATCCCTGGGTGCCCATTCGTGATTTTTCTATCCTCAGACCACCGTTCTAACACTGTAAGTCCGAATGTTTATAGCTGCCCCTTCTAATGAATGCATTTAGCTACTTTAAGCTGCACCCATTACTGACACAGATGTGCGCATGCCTGCACACTGCATGTCTAGCCCTGTAGAGAAGTACTGCCAGTAGAATAGGACTAGGAGATAAACAGAAATCTATTGGCACAATGTCTAATGTCAGGCATGGTTTAGAGGGGTGTAAAGCATTGAGCTGTGGAGCAGTGTGACTGGGTTATCTGGAATGATGGTGCAATACTTTTGAGATGAGGTGAGGTGGTGATCATCCAACATCCTGAACTTACTACCGCTTTTGACGCTGAATGCAATCCAATCCAATCCTCAAAGCAATTCTCCTAAATCTAGTAGAAAGCCTTCCTTGGACAGTAGAGACAGTTACTCCAAGAAAAGCAGGATCCAAGATGTCAACTACAAAAACCTTTTCCATGTTCGGTTACAACAGACATGTCAGAACTTGACCCACATATATCCCAGAACATAATGAGACATGATTGGCTGATTGGGGTATATCTATCTTTCTATCTATCTATATATATATATATATATATATATATATATATATATATATATCATTCTAAAGCATAAATATAAATGTCTTGCCATTTACAAAACTGAGGTTTTTGACTGTTACTACATAATAGTAAATCAATGGACATGTCAAGAACACTGTAAGACCTGAACACTTAAAAAACTCTGTTGTTGAGGCTGGAGATGCAAAGTGAACCTGCTAAGGCCCCACACTGTTACTGTATGTCAGTATGAGTCATGAAGCAGTGAAACACTTGGAGCCTCAATAGTGACATATTTCAGTGCAGCAATCGCTTTTCATTCTGAAGGTACGCCCTAATTCTCTTGCATGTGTTACTTCAAGCATAATCCATTCATCATTCATGACATTTTTAAATATGCAAACACTGTTTAATTCACAGATCAAGTTTTTTTTATTTTTTATTATTTGGAACAATTCATTTGCAATGCATTGCCTAAACATTAATTATGCTCCTATTCGTTTTAATTTGTTTTAATTTAGCCTTTGTGGGATGGGGAAAGGGTTGGGGGGGTTCTCTATATTTTGCATATTAATGTAATAATATAAAAAAGTAGGTGTTTTAAATAAGCACCAACTTGGACTCGTATTATTAGCAAGTGTTAGGCTCATCATTTATGTCATAATACACTTAAGGGCACAGCCATTAGCCTAAATACGGCCCATTTCTTAATGTGCTTAGCAACAATGTGGTGGAGCGGTAATTGAAATGAGATTATGTGAAATTACTGTGTGTTTACAGGAAGCGCCAAATAAAGACTGTGTGCCTGCTTTGATAGACAGATTCCCATGACGATAATGTTATAAAACAGGGGAGAAGTTTGATAATATGCTAACTAAATTAGATTCGTGTGGGTAAGGTGATGTGAAGTACCAAAAGTGACTGACACTAATATGAACGCCGCTGCTATTTTTAAATCAAATCATTTTTAATTACATGAAAACTCTCATACGCTTTTAAAGGCAGTATGAAGTGTGCCTCTGTGTGAGGGGATGGAAGGGACAGCAACACTAATTACCTCTCTGGTAATCAGCTCATATATCAACTGAAGAGTGCAGACAGAGAGGAACACTCACCAACCCTTATTATCTCTCCTGGGAAAATGTTCTGATTTTCACCCAGAGTTGTTTCCCTATAGGGTCAAAATCTCTGGTTTTCATGCTTTTCCACAAACTTTCACATCATTATTCTTGTTTTATTCTCACAAACTAGAGAAGGAAGCTAGCCTCTCTATTTCATCAGAGGCTCTCTGATGCTTCGATTACGATTGACCTGATAGAGACCAGCAAGACCACACCCCCTGACAATGCCATTTAACCCCTCAAGCACTATGATAAAATCATTTTCATACAAGACATAACATCTGTTTTTCATATTATAATTCCACAGTTAAGAGTCTTAGAGTTTTACCAATGTTATGTAGCCTTTCTTCTCTTCAGCAAAAAGTATGTGTATAACCTAGCAAAGCATCCTAAATATTGGTATTTCATGAAGAAAGAGTCATCCGACTTGGGCAGGTAATATATGCTCCTAACAGTGGTCTTGAGCTCTATGGAAAGAAGAGGCACTGATAGGTGGCTCTTCTTTAAATCTAAGTTGATGATTCTGCCAAAAAGCTAATTAACACAGCCAAAATATTTTGAAAAATATGTATGAGTCCAGGGTTTGCTGCTTTAGCTCTGCGCTGAGGCTACAGGGCTAATGTTGCCAGTATGTAATTGATTATTGCTTATGTCCTGCTAGTTTAACTACATTCAAACTGCATGCCTCAATCCATGTTATAAAGCAATGTTAAACAGACAGTTTTGGACACGGCCTACTGCTATCTATAAAAAAGGAAACCTGTTACTGCGTGGCTGAAACGGTAGCAGTCTCCATCTTAATTCTTGAATGTTATTGGGTTCATTTGCACAAATAACTGTTAGTGTCAGAGACAGCATAAGAAAGTCTAGGTGAGATTATTTTACAACTCAGTGTGGTTTGAGACAAGCCTGTGATGATTTAGACATATGTAGCTATAAGCCATAGAATAGGACTCCCAGTAGCAGATAAACATACAATTATTGACACCTTGTCTAATGCCAGACGGGGGTAAGGGGGGTGTAAAGCCCTTTAGCATTGAGCTGTGGAGCCGTGGAACTGTGTTCCCTGGAATGGTGGTGCTCCATACAATGCTTTTAGGATGAGGTAGGGTGACAAGCATTCAACATCCTGACCATACTACTGCTCTTGCAATCAATTCCTCACAACAATCCTCCAATTTCTGGACAGTGCACTCTTGGTGGCTGGGGGACCAGCTACTGAGCTACAACGGCTAGGCCAACCGCACCTGGAGCCTCACAGAAAATGTGGATAGCAGGGTGACCTGCTCCTGAATGAGAACACCAAGCAGAAGCTGGCCTCAACACATCTCTAACAGCACATGGACCCTCAAGGTCCCAAACGACACAATTCTCAGCACTGAATGGCGGAGGCTTCTTAAATACCCCCCAATCCCAGGTGTAACTCATGAACCCATTTATCAGGAATCAACACAATGAACCAAACATAAACACAAACGAGGAGGAAGTCCTTATTTGGGGCTGTGGGCGGCGGCTCGGAATCTCCCTGGGGGAGGGGCTAACAGTCTTGAGCTCTATGCAAAGAATAGGCACTTTTTTCCAGTTTGTGCTGATAGGTGGCTCTTCTATAAGTCTCTAAAGTGATGGTTCTGAAAAAAGCTAATTAACACAGTTTTCCTCCTAACCCACATGTGTTTGGTCAGCCAGAACATGTTCAGAGTCTAGGGTTTGCTTTATTGTGCACTGGAACTATGGGGCTATCCTAAAATACATGGCTATGAGCTTTCATTACCTGTTAAACTGGCTGTTTCTGGGGTAAAAACAGCGGTCTGAGGTAAATGCTGCAGTTTAAGTGAGATACTTCATCACAGCGGCTTTTTGATTTGGGCTTGTGTTGATGCCAAATATATTCTTCATGCCATTAGTGTGGAGAGAAACAGGTTTGTATAATTAATCATTTATTTGGATGACTTCAAAAGACATTAATCTCCCCTGCTATAGCATGTTGAAAGTTAATGAACATGAGGCCAGACGCTTTTTTTTTTTTCGTTATATTTTAATTTCTGCAGAAGACAAAAATGACAAGCAATTTATTTACAGAAATACCTGTACAAAAGCAAAAATTAAATTATGTAAAATAGTTCATAAATAGAGGTGGACTTCAGCGTTCAGTACATTTTGCCATGTTCAGCTAAGCTGCGTGCATAGTGACTCCTAATAAAACGATGATTAAAACTGATTCTTCAATTCTACATCAATATCCAAGTCGCAGGACAAATAGAGTATGGTTAATATTACAAATCTCTCCACTAACTGTGAATAGTCCGGGAGTCCAAAGCAGACAGAACACACACCTCGGCTGGGGATAGGTTTTGAAACGCTTCAGTCTGAATTATACCTTTTCTGCTAATAGTAACAAAAGCACATCTACTGCGAGCATTTCTACCATCAGGCTTTTCTTCTTTTTTCTCACCCCATCAATCATTAGCTTCTTCGTCATCTTTTTCTCTCATCACTTGCTCAGGCGTGCAAATTGACATTTATCATTATCTGTAGCACTAATTTTCAGTATTTGTAAGTAAGTGTGTGTGTGTGTGTCTCCCACAGAGGTGTATGTTTTGCCAGCAAAACGTTCTTTCCCATCATTTCTTTTTTTCTTCTTCTAAGTGATCTCCAGCTTCTCCGTTAGTGGTTAAAGAAACCTGCCAGGTGTCCGAAAGCGTCTGCGTTGTGTCTAAACTAGACAACCTTGGTTTAGCTCTTCATTCCGCACTGATCTTAACTATTGCAGCATTGACTTTGCTTGGTAATTTCGTCCTTAGTACCATGACTATGATGATCCTTGTTATCAACAGTAGTCTGTATATAAATAGCAGTTTGGTCAAGTAACCATGCTAAAATTTGAAGTCGGATGGATTCATATGCTAGGATAATCACCTAAGAATGTGTACAGTCGTTACTTATTGATAGACTTGACAACATTTGACCAATCGTACGTGAAGAAGCCACAAGATAAAAGCTTTTTTTTTTCCTTTTTTTTATCTTCTCATTTTCGTCTTATTTAAAGTCTATCATATAAACTTCACCAGGGTGTGTAGTTTGAGCAGAAAGTACTCCTCTTCCACTTTAGAAAGCATCTTGGTTTTTATACTAGTCAAAACCGACAACGAGTCATACCAATAACGGTATAAAAAGGCACAGTTGCATATTTTGCATTCACTCTATAGATTTGTTTTGATTCAGTTTTTTTTTGTTCTTTTTTTTACAGAAGCACTCTAAATATACAAAGTGGCACTGGAAAGGATAAGAAAAAAGAAAGAAAGAAAGAAAGAAAAAAGGGAATAATGCTCCAAAGCAGGGCATCATTCCCAAGTTTACATTTCGGAAAAAACAGACAGACAGAACTGTAAATCATGCCTCAACTCAGAATCATCTTTCCGTTAGAAATGTGGGGTGTTGAAAAGCAGTCTTCCAGTGGTAGCACTGTGAGTCTGAGGTGGATAGAGGAAAAAAAAAAGGAAAAAATAAAGGACACAAGGGTGAACATGGGACATTTGGTCTGAGGAAAAAAAATTAAATACATTTACCAAAAACAACATTTAACAAAGTGTGATGCTAAATAAACCGATAAACTGATGAATGGTTGTTGAAGTATACATGTTTCATTTTTCATCCTTGTCAAACTGATATACTAAGCCATACTACATGTCTAATGTTCGTTTATAACAAAAGCAAGCAATGGACCTCCAAGTTCACAGGGTAAGAGTTTAAGAGGTTTTTTTTTTTTGTCCGTTTTTTTTGTCTTTTTTTGTACATTTTTTTTCTCGTTTTTCCTTCATAGTAAGTGAAGTAGGATCCCTTTAAACGTGCAATAAAAAGTACATATTTCTGTATACAGTTGATAAGCATCAGAGCACTTCTTTTAACGACGAGTAGTACACACAGACTACAGATTCAGGAGGCTGCGAGGAAACAAAAAAAGGGCAGTCCGTTCAAACCCAAGGGTTTTTCCTAACATACAAAAGAATAGTTCCATTGCATCTGGTTATTGTCACCCAGTTTTAAAGGCAAGACTTTGTGCCTCGTAAGTGTACGCTCAACCTCGAAACTAGGTTTGTTCGATACTTTGTGGGCACAGGACCTTAACGTGTGTACGTCTGTGTGTGCCTAAGTGTGTGTGTTATGTGTGTATGCGAAAGTATGCGCTTCGGCAAGGACATCAATCCATCTGCACGTCTCGCTCTCTTCCCTATGCCCATACAGTTGTATGTGTGCCTGCATTTAAAGCAACACCACAACCAGCTAAAAGCTATGTCGGAGCACTGTCCCCTATTTTCAAATTTTACCAAATGCCATGTCACGTCGTTACCAGAACTTTGGTTTTTGTGTAGCAACATTGCTTAAGAAGTGCTCCTGGCCGTCTACTGTAGTCTACTGACATCTTAAAGATACCTTGTCGTGATTGTACAGATCCAGTTAGCTGGTAGATGCTCATTTCTATCGTGTGTGTGTGTGTGCGTGTATGTGTGTGTGTGCGCGCCCGTTTGTATGTATCAGCATTTCTTACTGATTGGACATGCTAGCGTGTATTGGGTATTTGAGCTATGTGTGATTGCGAATGAATGCTCATCTGTCGCTTATTGCTCAATTTAACACTCGTACTAAGAGAATGTCAGGCTGGACCAGCCCAAGCGGGTGGGTGGGACCAAGCTGTGGCAATCGCTTCCCCGGTAGCTATCCGATTATCTAAAGGGAGATCCTAATAGCCAGTTAGCTCCGATGGTGGTCGCAGAATGCTTGTGACAGGTGCTATGTTTGTGTGTGCATGTGTAACACTTCGTGTGCCGTAGGTCACTAAGGGCTTCTGTGTGAATCTGAGATGACGAAAACAAAAAAGAACCAAAACAAACAACTTCAGCATAGTTTGCGTCCCGCGACGAGAGGCACCCACGGACGACCTCGGACGCGCCAGGGACGTACACAAGAGGGGGAGGGGCATGTGTGGTGATTGACAGCTTAGGTATAAAGCATGTGTCCGGAATATCGAAGTGTTGAAATATTTCTGTACAACTTGTGACCCACACGAGAAAAGTGTGGACGAGCGCGTTTGTGTACTGGAAAGCAGATTAGGCACACCGCTCGCTTCGGCCGGCAGAAGTTCACCGCTTACAGCTTGTACGCTGCCGATTTGCGCCATATGGACATAGAAAGAGATATCTACAGACCCCTCACAGTCATTGGAAATGTTCTAGCACATAAACTGCTCCAGGTATCTGGCCACAAATGCTCCTGCTTCAGCTATCCATGCCATCACTGCTAATCTCATGCGTAGATTCTGGTCCATGATTGGCCTTTTTTTTGTTGTTTTTCTTTTGTGTTTTTTTTGTAGGGGTTTTGTTTTTTGGTCTCTTTGTGGATGCGATGAGTTTGTCCAGCAGTTCAGTCCTTGGACAGATTGCATACAGATATGATGCATAAAAAATTCTACAATTCTGATCCCCTACTGGGGGAAAAATTACAACCAAAAAAAAAACAAAAAGAAATAAAAAAACATAGAAGATAACAGCACCAGTCTTGCCTGCTTCCGTCCATTCAGTATCAGTTAGAAAAAGGAGGAACGCAACAAAAAGCAGAAGAGAATAGTCCGAGTCCTTTAAGTTGGCTAGATTATGCATGCATGTTGTTTATGATGAAGTCTACAGAACCAGGCAGCACTTTGGAAAAAAAGTCAGAGGGCCCGAAACGCTAGCAGCAAAGTAACACAGCACTCATCCACCAGCATCCCCCTCTCTCCACCTCCACCTTGTCTTCCTCTTGCTCTCGGTCTCTCGCTTCATCTCTCTACCACCTCCTCCTCTGGCTTCCGCGAGACCTTTTTACCAGGCTTTTTAAAAGTCTTTATTTACTTACAGATTAAGAGTCCTGCTTATTTTTAAAGGAACGCAAGCTGAGCAGTGAGAGGAGCGTTCACGCCGCTTTTTTCCGCGCCATGGTTTGGTTTGCTAACAGTGTCTATGTTGAGATTTGTCGGACCGAATCGTTACTCTGACGCTGAGCATCTTTACAGGTAAACCTCCCGCCTGGTGAGCGTCCCGCACTGCGTGGGCTTGTACTCGCCCGTCGGCGCTAGCGGGATTTCTTCGGTGGGGCGGGACGTTTCTTCGACAGCGGAGAAGCCGGCCGAGCCGAAGGCGTCGTAGGACGAGGAGGAGGAGGCCATCTTCTTGTTGAGGAGGTTGCGGTTGCGGTCGCCCAGCAGGTGCGAGGGGTCTCCGTTGGCGACGGCCAGCGTCTCCTGGCTGCCGGGCGGCTCGGCGACGCTGCCCCCTGGCGAGGTCATGAAGGTGGAGAGTTTGGGAGGGGTGGCCTTGGGCCTGCGTTCGGGTGAGGTGCGGACCGGCATCCAGCAGGCGTCGGAGTGGCCGTACTCATCACACTCCCGCGTGCACTTACCCGTCATGGCTACGTCAGGCAGGGGCCGAGAGTCTATACACAACATACAGAGAGAGAGAGGAGACAGAATAGAGGTTAGCGGAGTCGTTTCACCTTTAGCAGCTAGAATATTGAAGACATTCTGGTACAGACTGATAATTCTGGTGTGGTATGCACCTCATGAAGCTTCAAAAAAAAAGCAATGACTGCTGATCATTCGGTTCAAAATGAAACTAATGACAATAATGTTTTACTGGCATTGGTTAGCATTTCCAATCAACTGGTATGCAAATGTTTTAAGATGTGTAGAGCTTCATGGGTTACACATACCACATAACATAAAATGATACACAAACATCAACACTAAAAATTATAATAAAAAAAGTGAGGTGAGTTCTATTACAAAAAGAAATACCATGCTTCAAAAAAACGTGGGGGCAAATCATCTGCTCGTGGATTTCTCCCTCCAAAGCTAATGGTGTAAAACCTCCACTAAAGGGGTGTGTGTTTAGCTGCTGTGCTTTAGCGTGTGTTCATATGAGTGCATGTGTGTGTGTGTGTACATGTGTTTGTTTTTCAATTAATGAGCTGACTCTACAAACGCAATAACGCGTCCCGGAGAGTAGATAGAAATGTAAAAATAGTCTTATTTAATTAACTCCCTGTACTCTGTACATTCTGGAGAAGCTCTATTATCATTACACAACAGAGGAGAAACATCTTTACTTAGCAACGGAACGGCGGCTGAAATCGGGTTGGAATTCTGAGGCCCTTTCTTTTTCTTATTCTTTTAACGTTTTCCAGAAATACGGTACGAAAATAATTTCAAAATACAGGAAACGGCACAAATCCAGAGTAAATGCTTCTGTTTTATCCAAAGTGAGACTGAAAAACATTCCTCAGCTGAACACTCCCAGAGGACGTAGAGCTTTTCCATTTTTATCTATTTATTTATTTTAAGCTCCGTTTTACTTTCTGAATGGTGTAGATACAGAATTCGTAAATGCTCAATACAAATGACTTCTCGCTAGCTGGACGACGTGATGAGAGTGGAAGGATGGACCGAGCTACAGTCTGGTTAGGACAGGAAACTGAATGGAAGCATAGACAAAAAGCTCTCTCTCTCTCTCTCTCTCTCTCATTGGCCTGTTAATCTTTAGTGCCAAAGTGCCAAAGCTTTAATGTTAGAGATGGTCGGTTAATGACCAAATGTGGGGTATGACACAAGCAAGAGAGGGTGAGTGCAAATCTAACAGAAAGCATGCTGCCTTTGGCTGAAGAGAAAGATCAGGTTTTAACCATGGCTTACTTTTATTGTTCTTTTTCTCCTGTAAAGAAAGAATGAGATAGAATCACTGTTTGGTTTGGGCACAGTGTTTCATCTTTGCAAAAAAGCAGAATTGCTAAAAATACGTTAAAGCAAATCTGATCAGATTAGCAAAAATGAACTCTAATGTCAGAGCAGGCTGAGACATACACTGTATGCTATGTTGTATGTGCATAAAGAACGGAACAAAGGAAATAAAAAAAGACAAAATAATGAAAAATAAGTAAATAATGTATCTAGTACATTTACGTCTCAGAGCTAAACGTTTAGCTAGCTTCAAATTATCCAGTGGATGAGCTTATGGTCTTATCACTTAGAGCATAAACCAATACAAACACCCATACAGCCTATACATAGACCTATACAGCACTAGGCCTAGAACTTTTTCCTCTCTCTCTCTCTCTCTCTCTCTCTCTCTGACCAATCTCTGCCCAGGTCCAACCTTGCATTAACCTCCACCACCCCAACATGTTCATCTGACCTCAGGTCCTGCCTGGCAAAGCATCCGGCCCCTCTAAAGTCCTCCAAAGTGATGGCTGCTAGATTGTTGTTAGCATGCTCCCGTGTGAGACCCTGTTAGCCTGTGATTTGTGATGGGCTGTGTTGAGTTAGGATTAGCTTTATCTGCCATGAAGTCCAGCTCTACTGTGGGTCGGTAGAGGCTAGAGACAGTACTGCTCAAGCTGGGTTCACATTAGGAAAAGTGAGGGTGGATGGTAGCTCAGGGGAGAGGTGTGGAGGTACGATCGCTAAGCGCGGTCACGCTCTGATGCGTGCTCAGTCATGCTAGGCTACTTCAACAGTTCTAATCAGGGTGATGAGTGTGTGCAGGCTCAGATTGACAGCACGTCTACAGCCTACAGCATGAGAGCTCAGGTCTCGTCCAAGATGGGGCTGAGTTTGCCAGAGTTTGTCAATGTCCTGCCTAGGAACACCTGATTCAACGGATCAGGCAGTTAGCAGGTTTAATAGGTGTGCTAGAGAGTGAAGAGAACGATGCATGGTGGGAAGAGTTGCCTTACCAGCCTGACTACCGTGAATCATGAGCAGAAACCTTAAAACATGGACGCTAACAAGCATAAACTGCTGGCAGTTGTTGATCTTTTTAACAGCTGCAGCTTCTCCTTGCTCAATATTGACATGACTGACCCAGACAGCCTCCTATTAGCTGACACATGGCTATGTCAGACAACGTCCAAGTCCTCAAAGGGCACTCTGTCCACTCAGTGGCCATCTTGGCAATGCTCTCGCCATGCAAGATCAGGCTGGTACACTATATGTCCCCTTCTAATGAATGCATTCAGATACTGCAAGTTGCACCCATTGCTGACACAGATGTGCTAATTTTCTAGTCCCTATAGAAAAATATTGCCAATAGAATAAGACTCTCTGGAGCAATTAAACATTTACTTAGTGGCACCATACCTACTGCCAGATGTGGGTTACAGGGATATAAGCTGTATAAGATGAACAACGGTGCTCTATCTGACAATTTCAGTAAGGATGACTTGGGGAGCTGGGGATAAGGTGATCATCCAACGTCCTGACTCGCTATCAAATCCTCACAGCATTGCATCTAAAGCTAGTAGAAATATCTCCACGATAAGGGAGGGCTTTTCTCACTTTCGCAGCTTTACCAGCAAGCCAACTGGCTCTACTAAAAGGTGTGACTTTCCCCATAAACATACCACATCATTTTCAGCATGGCCTATCTCATTCATTTCTCAACCAGCGCACTGTTTCCCCATTTTATAATGCCTCTGGTACTTTCTGCCAGAAGTTCGACTCTGCTGAACTTTTTTCAACAAATAACGGAGCATATTTTCCTGCACTGCCATCCAAGCCCTTGTACCTGCTGTTCATCAGGACATTGTTATAATTGAAATCAACGGCAAGACCTTGCATTTTCTAAAAATACAAATACAGTCCTTGTGAGCACTAAGGCTGGATTTTAATAAACAGTAAACAAACTGTAAAAGCACAACAGTCATTGTAAGATGAAAACAACGTATGCATAAACAGACTCACTGTGCCCGGGCAATTCTGGTTTCAATCCAGTATTCTCTGCTGTTGTAGGAGTAGCAGAAAAAAGACTTCACTTTTACTTCTCCAGCTTGACACTTTTGCTGTCTGGAGTATAATGATCATCTGAGCATGAGGGTCTGTCTAGGCTACACCTTTCCCACCTCCTCTGTTGCTTTTTCTCGTCCTCTTTCTTGACATTCGCACACACACTCACATACCACGCTTCTCTCCCACAATTAAGCAATCAGGGCCTAGTTGCTGTTCTCAGCCTCTACCCAGAATGCTTTGTGAGCTCTCTCCAGGGGGGCCTCTGATCTGACCAGACCACTGGCCATCGGTTAAAGTGTCAGGGTCCAGCCAATGACCGATTCACCTCAATCATTCCATCTGACCACCTTGGCCACCCCGCTGTGATCCTGGGCAACAGCTAGCTTTCCTTTTCCTCTATCTCATCCTCTCTTTCTTCTTATTTTATGCCCCCCCCACCCCCTTACCACCACCCCCCTGAGTCTTCCGTTTTCTCCTTTCATCTACTGCTCACAACGCCCGCACTGACAACTGCTTCCTCCCAGTGAGAGCAAACAAAGAAGCGGCGTGTGGGTGAGTGTGAGTTTATTAGTGCTGCTTGTCCACTGCCTGCTGCGGCTGCTGCGGCTGCTGCTGCTGCTTCTGCTGTTGACTGAGCCTCGTTGCGGTGTAAAACCTCCTATGACTGTGCATCCAAATGCCACTCGAAGGTCTCTGAGGGAGTATGATTCATAACAGCATCATTGGTTAAATCTCAGCTAAGAAGAGTCATTCAGTTTCACTGATCAAAGGCGGAGGAGTCCAACATATTCATTTGGTTTTCCATTCAAATGAGCAGTCTAGTCACCGCAACACAACCATCTGGCCATATTCAAGCCTGTGGAAAGCAAGGCCAGAGCTACACAATCCGGCTGTGAAGCAGAAGAGGTTCTTACTAAGGCGCTGTAGTAGCACGCTTGAAAGAGGAGAGCAGGACTGTCACTATCGATTATATATCCTACTGATCTACTGATTATGTTGATGGTTACTCCAGTATCTTTTTTTTTTTATTATGCAAACCATTAAAGTAGACATAACTGAACCATAACAAGCTACTCATAATCTGATGGTGGTGTTTTTCCTACTCAAATGCTGGGTTGATGTAGTTGAGTCCCTTTGCTAAAGTACTGTTCCACAGTGCTGGGTAGTTTGTGGGTGGGATAATGACTGGCAACTAGCAACTGCCAATCCAATGGGTTCGTTATCAGCATTAACTATCAACAGCTGAAGATGCAGATCAGAAAAACAGCTCTTTCTCTGCAGCAGCACAGATTGGTAAGTAAACAGCAGCAAGCTAACCAAAAGAAATGGCATTACCATATATCTATATATGGTATAACCATATATCTGACCCATAATCATAACTATTTTTGTTCGTTTGTCCACTACACCAGCTAACAGGCCCCTGTGTCGCACCGACATCGCACCATCTACCCACCCAGAGAGAGAACAGCCAATTGTGCTCTTTTGGACTCCAGTTGCTCAAAGCAATTTGGCATGGCTCTGGGTTCGAACCCACAATCCCTGGGCCATAGCGTTAGCGCATTTGACTGCTAAGCCATGTTGCTGATAATTTGTAAGGAAAATGTATCAGAATTAAATTGTTAAAAAAAAGAAAGCCATGATGCAAACTAATTTCTTCTGATTTGAGGAGAAAATTTAATTAAAATTATCTTTTTTTTCCTCTTTTTCAAGTAATCAAATAGTCAAATCATGGCATCCCTAAAGGAGAGTGTCTTTTACTATTGAACCGATGATGCAGGCAGCTCTGTCTATATTTAACCTGGCCCTAATTGAATTCCACCATTTAAAGTTTGTGTTTCTTATTTAAGCCTGTGCGCCCACTGGCGCCATTTTTTTGCCCGATAATGTGATTGGGGATGGAACGGAACATTGTTTTATTTTAGACGCGGGTCAGTCCAAGGCTACGGTGGAGCATGTAATTGTGATTTTCACAATCTATGTCTCTCTTCCATCCCATTATATGCACAACACTGAGAGTATTTAAAACATCAATCAAATAAGGTCCGTAAACCTGAACTAATCCAATATAGTCTATGTGTATTAGATCTGCTCAAACATGCAATGGGGATAATTAAATCAGCAGTTGTTTGGCTCTCACTGTAAACGTTGCCTTTTTTCCCCTGGGAGCAAAAGGGCTGGACAAGGCCTACAATAAAAGCAGCAGATGGGTGATTAGCACTGCCTTCGAGTAAAGAATAAAGGTGCAAGACAGTAATAACATTCTGTATATATGCATTTAATAGGTGGTTCTTTACGTTGTACAATACTGAAGAACCACATGTTGTGAGGTTCTATACTCATGACCTCCCCCCCAGGCCAACAACCATTTAGGTAACTTGATTTATAAGTGTGTAGTCAAGGGCTCTCTTTATTCAAGAGCACTGTTGCACACACGGCTACACACATACACATACATTAGAGTAAAAGGTCATTCCATTGAGATATACACACATTTAAAGCTTCAAAATCCCCCCCTACAGAGGCTGGCACTTTCTTTTCTCTTTGGGGTTTCCAAATCCCACTGACCCTAAATCTGACCCCCAGCCACTTTTAAGACTACAGGCTCGCAGCAGTCAGCCATTGGAGGCCTTGAACAACAGTGCCTGTGCCTGGGCCAGCACCCTGGGGGCAGGGTGCGCGGAGCTGGGCCGCGGAAGAGGCCGGAAAGGCTAGCTGCTCCGCGGCGTGCTAACTGTCACTCCACATAGTGGGCTTTTCTGCCAACGGGGGCTCAGCACATAATGCGTGCCATTTTCCACAGCCAGGCCCTTTGAATACACTCAAAAGAGGCATACACTTCTCCCCGACGGAGGGATTGAGAACGAGGGATAAGGGATGGGGGGCAGCGGAAGAGATGGCTCTGAGCTATTCTGTGAGTTAATTACATACGGACAAAAGTGGATTCTTTGGCGCAGTTGGTTCCCTGCTGTTGTGAGGCTGGTGACAGAGCACTAGAGGCTGTATGTGGGCCAGAGACCCACAGTGATTGACAGTCAGATTTGTTGGTGTGTGAGTGAGAGAGAGTGGTGTGTGCATGTGTGCTCATTGTCCTACTGAGAGTAAAATAATAATGATAATAAAATATGAAAGTGTGTGTGTGTGTGTGTGTGTGTGTGTGTGTGTAGTTGTGTAAGAAAATTAAGCATATATCAAAATAAATTACTTCACAAAACAGGACCATTGCCAGGACCATTATGTAGGCCCTGACCATTGCAAGCTAAAGGGATGCAACAATACACTGCGTTGTATAGTATCAAACTGTATAACATATTGTTCTCTATATGGACAAAAGTATTGGGACACCTGCTCATTCATCGCTTCTTCTGAAATGAAGGTTATTAGAAGACGTCCTATTAGGTTTTGGAGCATTGCTGTAAGGATCAGCAACAAGAGCATTAGTGAAGTCAGGATGTTGGATGGTCACCACCCCACCTCATCCCCAACTCCCTAACTCATCCATACTAAAAGTATAGGATGGAGCACCATCATTCCAGAGAACACAGTTCCACTGGTCCACAACTCAATGCTGGGAGGCTTTACAACCCTCTTACCCACGCCTGGCATTAGACATGGTGCCAATCGGATCATGTTTATCTGCTCCGGAGCATCCTATTCTATTGGCGTTACTTCTCTACAGGGACTAGACAAGCTGTGCGAGTGTGTGTGCATGTGTCAGCAATGAGTGCAACTTGAAGTAGCTAAATGCATTTATTAGAATGGGTGTCCACAAACATTTGGACATACACAGCATCATGACTAGAATGTCAGTTTGGGACAAAAATTTGTTTATTTTTTTGGTTTCAAATATTGTACTTTTAAACTTTTAGAATTGTGACAACTATTCACAAAATTCATAATTCAATTTGATAATGTTTTTAAAGACATCATGATGGTCTAAAAACAAAACAAAAGCACACTCTATATCTCTCCTGTCGCTCCACAAAGAAGGCTAATAAAATAAGCACAGATGCACTTCTTTAATTGCCATTGAAAGAGCAACAGTTTCACATGCTCCTCGCATTCCGCTTTCACAATAAGACGCCTGTTTGACTCTTCCAGCATCAACTCCTTTACCTCTCACTCTCCCGCATTCTCTCTCTGTGCCTTTCTTTCTTTCTTTCCGCTAAAATTCTAATGCACATCACACCCTTCCTCTTACTGGGGCTAAAAAACTTCTCTCTTTAACAGTTCATTAACTCGCCCAAGTCTTGGGACACTTCACATGTTTCTCATTTACTTCCCTCCAGAAAAAGAACCACTTGTCCTTCTCAGGAAGACGCTACCAAGAAAACAGTGTGAACACACTTAGGAAAGTCCTTCTTATATAGCTAGGTTATACAGCAACTAACATTAAGCCTCAAACAACGCCTGAGCATCACGAGGAGGAGAGGGAATCGCGAGGAGAAAGCACAAGCTTAATGTAGGCTACATGCTGTGTCAGAAGGATTACTGTAAGTGTGGGGGGTGATATTTACTGGATCTTTCAACCTAGCCTTCAGACAAGGTCGTTTGATATGATGAGAGAGGGAGAGAGCGTGCGAGATAGGGATACAGAAAAAGAAAGAGAGAGAGAGAGAGGTGGTGGTGGTGGTGGTGGTGGGGGTGTTCTCTTGTCTTTTATATGAGAAGAGGGCTTGATTGGCTTGCACTGGGCCCGGCTGGTGGACTCATTACTGGACGAATGATGTGCTAGTCTCGCTCGCTCTTCATCCTCAGCAAAGTCTAGAAGCCTTGCAGCATGCTAAAGAGCAACACGCATCATCAAAAGTCCCCCTACCCTCACACACTCTCACATGCAAGCTCGCAGACACAAATACACTCGCGCACATTCGCTGTGAGAGGTGACAGATCCGGGTCCGAATTCCGTAAATTCCGAGCAAAGAGAAATAGACGATTTAGCAATGCTTAGTCTCTGCTAAAGTTGCTAGCTACATGTTAAATGTCTGTACACTGGAACTATTGGGTCAAGACTATTTCCTATGGGCCTCATTTCAGAGACAAAAACAAAAACTATGACTATACACAATATTTCATAATGTATTTGCGCGAGAGACAGATCCATTTAGCTTGTGGGTGTTTTTAGCTGAGTACAGTAGTGCTAGCACCCCTCTAGAGCTATGCTGATGAATGGGAAGGAACGTTGGTACTGGTAGACTTCCAAGATGGCAGAGGCCAGCTTTGACCTGGTTTGCTTCAGTAAGTTCAGCATCCAGCTGCATATGCTTTCAGTGGTGTCGCATCAGTGAGCCAGGGCAACAGCATAAAACAACCCAACACAACACAAACGCAGCGCAACACAACACAGGGACAAGAGCCATGTCTGACACGGTACAGCGAGCATGAGACGGACGGGAGTGTATCTTTCTCTCTTTTGCTTTTCATTTCCGTCCGTTTCCTCCTGAGCGGCCTCCTGTGCCGCCCGTGCCTTTTTCTGAAACGTGTCATTTTGCAGAGATCTTATTCCGTCAATCGTATTCGAATGAATTACACTCCACCACTAATAGTCAATTGGATAAAGCCTCTGATAGATCATTAAGATATGCTAATGGAAACGTACGCCAGCCGTAACTGGTTTATAGGAAGGAACTATCAACAGTCCTTCCTAAATGGAATATGTTCAATGAAACGCGTGTGCAGATCCTTCAGGCTGCTGAATTGGTAGAGAGATGGTCCTTTATGATGGTGAACAGTACTTGGGGAAATAATTAGCGTATGCTTAGACCACTCCAACTGTGATTAATTGAGGAGAGATTAACTAGCATAATTTCATTCCGGTGATGATGTTGCTGCCAATTACCTAATGCAACACCCCTAGACCCACCACCCCCACCCCTTTCCGTCTCTCTTTTTTTTCTCTCTCTCCATGCTCTTTTCCTCTCACACTCTTATGCTCTCTTTGTCTCTCTTTCTCTCCATCTCTGGCTCTACCTTTCTTGTTCCCTATCTCTGTGACGCACTCTCACTCTCTTCATCTCCCTCCCTCTCTTTCTGTCTCTTTTTTCTGGTTTTCCCTCTCTCTCATGCTCTCACACACTCTATTTCCTCGCCGTCTCTCCTCCCTCACTCTCACTCCGTCTCCCTCTCCCCTTCCTTCGCTTTTTTTGTTTTCCCCTCTCCCTCATGCTCTCTTAAACTGTCTCTCTGTCTCTCACCCTCCCTCTGTCTCTCACACTCCCTCTGTCTCTCTGTTTCTCCCTCTCCCTCTCGCGCTCTCTCTCTTATCATCAGCAGTCATTAGAAGCTTAAGGTTGCTTAAATGCGCTACTAAACAATTTCTCCTCTCTCAAAGCTCTGCACACAGCACACACTCCACGCTCGTCTACATACGTTTGGAGATAAACCCACAGAAACAAAGCATTACTGCAGCTCCTGCTTTTGTGACACAGTGCTGAAACCGCAGCCACACCACCATAATGCCACCAAATCAGCGAACCTGGCACTGGGACTGAGCAGAAAGGCACATGACATTTAGAAACACAGAATGTGGAGCTCGCAGCGAGACAGAACAGCTAATGCCTTTCCCCCCACATTCATCCGAAGAAGAAGAGGAAAAAAAAAAACACACACACACATACACACACACACACAGAGAAAGAGAAATTATTCATAGCAGGTACTAACACTTACATTTCACAGATTAAGATGGGGACAACTATGGGTGAGAAGAGTGTGAGGCATTCAACAGACAAGCACAGTGAAACAGGCAACGTGTGTAAGAAAATGGTAGGGCTTCAGCTAGGACTGACTCTGCTGAGGGAGGCAGAGACTACGAGAGAGACAGACAGGGGTTCAAATCTCCAATATGTGTTTGTGTGTGCGTATGTGTGAATATGTGTGTGCGTGCGCACGAGTGTGTGTATTTGTTTATTTATTTAGACACCCCCCCACCCTCCCCGTCGGTCTTTAGACTGCGTCTCATTGGCTCAGAGCTGGTCGCCTTATCGCACGCTCCCAGACGCACACACACAATAGCCTATTTTACACCATTAAATGCGTATTTGTCAAAATACAATTTCAATTAAATCCCACAAACCTGCCGGTTTGTGCTTTGCTCCACTTACCACTGAGGGACTGGAAATGAGGAGGGAGGAAAGAAAGGCCTGAATAACTATATCTATATAAACATATATGAGGGGGAAAAAAAACAGAGGCACCAGATTGTTTGAATCGTACAATGAAGTTCGGCTGATTCGCTGAATTCCCCCAAAAAAATAAAAATAAATAAATAACCCAACAGTCGCTTTCAGTGGGATTCGACACAGATGCAGAGCCTGTTCGCATCGCGCACAAGACGAAGTAAATAATTCAAAGGGGCTGTTTGAAACAACGTGTTTGTGCTCAAACTGCACTGTAATTCCAACTCGTTTCCAATACTGAATGCTGGAATGCTAAATAATGGATTCATGGCAAGATGTCTTCATTACTACAATACTGATACCACAATATGAGAATCCACACCCAAAAGAAAAAGCATAAAGTGCTGCTCATTTAGCCCCGATAAGCAACAGATGTTATCAAATGTTTTCCTGCTTTTTTCAGACTTGCTTCAGGTCACGCCGCCGCCCTGCTTTCTAAAGCGTGGGCTCTGAACCCACAACCCCCCTGGCACCTTCGGCCAGCTGCCCACACGCACTGCCATGGTCCGTCCGATTTTTTCGGAGCACGTGCGCTGAGAACTCATACTGCATGTATTTCTGACGAAACGAGTGCTTGATGAGTCACCGTGTTTAATTCCCAGCATGCCGAGGGGTGTGAGAGGCTAATTAAGTTAACCGCAGGGAGAGAGGGTCTCGCGGGCTGCTCGAGATCCCTGACAAACACTGGAGAACGTCGGCCCTTGAGGGGCCCGCTGAAATTGAGCTAAAACCTTGCGAAAATGAGTCCGGTTCGTATTTCCCGAGGATTAAGCCGCGAGGCTCGATCAAGCCCGCTCTGCGCTCTTTCGTCTTGCACCTCATCAAAGTTGGGTGAACTTTTTGGAGCCAGTTAGTCCTCGGCTTCGGCAGACTTCTGCTGGGGAATTGGAATCCTCATTAAGGAGGGGTAAATTGGGCTATGATATACAAAATGTTAGGCTCCAACAGCCGAGGAATATTTTATGCACATTCAACGCTAAGATTAAGTGGGGGGGGGGGCAAATTGAGGGCAAACATGTAGCACCCCAGGCAACAGGAGAAAACTTTATGTGTTATTTTCGGCTGTTTTTTTCCCTCCTTGCTCAGGTGCTAGATGTTCAAGCGTGGGAACAGATAATTATGAAAAAAGAGCTCCCCAGGCCCAATTAAAGCTTGATTGAGTTCTTGGAGGAAAAAAACAAAAAAATGTATAAAAAAAACCTTTTTATTTTTGCCTTGTAATGTGTGCTTTCTTTGTGCCAAGGGTGGACAGGTTTTAATTAGATTGAACCACAGAGATGCCACATAATAAATTGTACCTTTTTAGCGCTACCAAAGTGATACCATGATAGTTTAATTCAATACAAATGGAACACAGGCTTCGATTAAGGAATTCAATTCATTTATGTGGAATGTCTTCTGACGTCGGAGTGTGATGCCTTAGCCGTGGCTATGCTGGCGGCCGCCACGGTTGCTTTCGGGATGGCTGCGTTCTCTTCTAAAGGACTTCTAATTGGATTAGCTTGTGCATTATAAAAACGGCCTGTACGCCCCAGACAAATTCTAGGCACTGTGAAAACTATGGCGCACCCTCGCTCCATGTTTCCGACCACAAAACCTATTTCGCTGTTGACTCGAGCCCTGAGCTGAATCCAAAGTGTCCGAACACAAAACCACCCGCCTTGGAAATGCATTGGCTAGCAGCAGTCAGACGGACGCTGCAGTTTGTTAAATGCAAAAAGAAAACGAGTCTCGGATGAGTCTCCTCGGCAATGCTGTCTCGCCCCTCGCCGGGCATTTTTACAGGTTGTGCTGTGTTATCAGAAATGATTGGGCACGTGGCAGCGTGTGCCTCTCCCTCCCCTAGCAGCGGCTGCTAGCGCTAAATCAAGGCTGGCTTCACGCTGCATTGTCATTGCAGCGCTCTCCTGGGCTGGAACTAAACGATCAATAGCCTCTTTACTTCACCTGAGGCACAGCAGGGGAGGGAGTGACACAAAACACTGAGGCCACCCGCTTCACTGTGTGCCAGGGTGTGTGTGTGTGTGTTTTTGTGTGCGGAAGGCCCAGATGTGTGCACAGTAATGCAGTCTGGGTTGTGCAAGTGTGTTGTCTACCAGTGCATCTGCTTAAATAAGCCCAGACGAGTGAGTGAGCGAGCGCGCGCCTGCGTCTGTGTATGCAGGTGCAGGGTTATAAGAGCATGTAGCATTTATTATGTTGGCATTTGCGCATTGTGTGGATGCGAAGGGGCTTTTGCTGTAATTTTCACACCTTGCTAAGAGGTTTTGCATGTAGCACTCAAATTCAAAGTCGGCGTCGTTCTTGCTAACAGGCGAAACCCTCTTACATCTTCCATCCGCCCACATGCATCTACACCCTACCCTCTGTGTTGATGCATGCATCTCTATGGACCCATTAACGCTCATCTTTCATAGCCGCGTGCTGCCGTTTCGAAAGCAGCTCGTCTTTTCTTTCCCGCTGAACTTCTTTTCCCTTTTTTTTTCGAGGTTCAACAAACTCTACAGCAGGACAGAAAAGGAGCGCTTGCAGGCCTCTAGCCGTCTGACATCCTCCACTCTGAGGCAGAGGTAGCATTTAATGCTAGCTAAGCTAACAGTGGGCTTGGAAACAGCGCAGAGTGCATTATTAAACAGCAGCCGGGCGGGCGCCGGATTTTTGTCGGTTCTCGCCCGGGCTCATCAGAAAGAAGAGCATGCTTTATTAAATGCACTTTCACATGGGGGGGTTTACGCCGGCGTCTCCGGCGCGATCAAAGCGCCCGCGCCATGCCTCTTTCCCCCGTTTGACTCTGATTCCACTTGACAAAGTGATTCAATTAAATCCGTCTCCCTCTCCCACCCAAAAATAAACAGAGGGAGAGAAAAAAGGAAGGCGAGAGAAAGGAAGAGGGATTTGATTGTGGCGGGTCTTGTCCCTCGCCTACGATGGTGGTAGAATACATTTGAGCAACAGAGACACCCCCCCCCCCCCCAGTGTTTCTGTAACCCCTTCTAAAGCGTCTAGCCGAACGCAAACAGTGCATTAACTCTGCGCCTGCGCTTACAGCTACTGTATATCTGTATGAGCTGCAAACCCTTCCACAGCTGCACAACTATAAGCAGTGCACACTAGCAGTCAGGCCCCAGGTTTGAAAAGATCCTTGAAATGGGATTGGTTATCTAATGTGTGTTTGAAAGTCTCTTGCGCTGGCTCACTTTTTCACTCACTCTCTAGATTGATTTTGACCCTCCCCTTATTGCGAGCACAGGGCTGTTTCTAAATCTGATGGCTTGTGGGAAATATTTATCCACATTGATCGAGGAGGCTGATGAGTCTGTTATGAACGCCGCAGTTCAAACAGTTTGGGTCCCTCAAACGTCTCTAAATATCAATCAGCAATGGGCGGCCTGGGAGCCAATACGGAGATCAAGTGTGAATACCAAGGAGATCCGAAGCCATGTTATAATGGGGAAGGCAACAGTGTGTTAGATTACCACATATGGGATTTATGAGCGATGTGGGCTTGCAATTACAAATGTCCCACTGAGCTGGTGCTACCGAGCAACATGTGACGAGTGGGCTTTGCTGCAATACTTCACATTTTTGTAGATCCATTAGAAGTCATTATGTGTGATTACATACTCAACTATTTAGGAGGGCTGTTTTTTAGACCATATTCTGTGATGTCCAGTGGCTATTCCTGCTGAACAGTGTAGAGAATCAGCAGACTATACCTACAGGTCAGATCATGCATCTTGAGGTATGATGACTATTTTTTACACATAAGAAAAAAGTAGTAACACACTTCTTGTATTCATCTCATAAGATCTGCCTTTAAATAGAGCTGCAGTTACATTATGACTCCTGTAGATTCCACAGCATTTAAGGTGGAATGGAAAAGTGGCTCAGTGGTCAAATGCGCTACCACTATGGCCTGGGAGTCATGAGTTTGAATCCTGAGCCATGCCGCTTTGCCATCAGCAGCCGGAGTCAGAGAGAGCACAACTGGCCATTGTGTGACCATTATGGCCAGCAAATTTACCGGAAGGGTCCACACTGACCAAGGACCAGCCACGACAAATCCTGCTGGTTTGACAATTCTTGCTAAAGGGAGTCCTTGCCACACAAGACCTTGAGATTCCCTGTAAACTCTCCTCTCAACTCTGCGAGTAATAATTACCACCAAATTACACCAAGCTTTTGTTATCAGTGGCAATAACTGCCACTTCCAAGGGGTACGAGGGAAGGCTGCTACAGAGGCTGGTTCTTAGCTGCATGTAGAAATATGGTTTGAGCAAAAAAAAAATGAACACCAGGAAAGTAGGATAAGATGTTGAGGTGAAAATGTCTTCCTTAGCTGGGGGTGTTGGGGAGTGGGGAGAGGGGCGAGGGCCTTAATGACTGTGAACGTGGCATGAAGAGTGGGGAGGGGCACCGATAATTCTGTCTGCTGCCATTTCATTAAAGATTCAACACCTACAGGATATTTTCTACATCAAACTTTCATGCCATCAGGCAGTCTCGACTTCGCGCACTGTAAAGGATGATAAAGCGGGCTGAATAAAGGCCCATCTTTCAGCAGGCTGTCTCCACTACAGTCAGATAGCACACTGCTATGCTGACAGACAGGGTTCTGTAGGAAATGCCATGCTCAAAGAAAATCGCGTGAAGGGTTAAGGAGGTTCATCTTTGACTCGGGTTCAACACATCTACAGGATGAGAAATCACCAGGGAGAACTTAACAGCAGGATCCTACTCCAGATACGCTATCTTTCATTCTATCCTTTCCTCCTCACACCGGCTCGCTTACAAACACGAGCGCTTGCACACACACACACACAAACACGCATACGCGCCGTGCACAGTTGATTTAAGCTTTTTGATCTCCCCCGTCATACTTCTTTAAATCTCTAGCAGAGCGGAAAAGTCAACAAAGTCGATCATCTCTCAGCAATAAAACTATCCACAAGTTTCCCCTCACACCATTGTAGAAAGCAAGGTCATATGTAAATCTGTCCCCTCCCACCGCACCGCCTGTCACGTCAGCATAATAAATAAGAGCAAAAAGTGCTTGATGAATCCACAAGAGCACCGTGCTCTAAAGGCGAGCTAGGCCCAGGGCAATCCGGGAAGCAAAGAGTGAATTTAATTTAGTAGTAAAGGGGACTGGGTTGATGCTGCCTTTCTCTATGTGTGTGTGTGTGTGTGTGTGTGTGTGTGTGTGTGTGTGTGTGTGTGCTCTCACGCACCTTGGGTACTTTCAAAATGATGGAGTCAACACGGTTTGGCAGTAGAAAGGAATTGCTCAGATGTACATGTCATACACTGATGTTTAGCAATTGTTTTGGAAGTGTTTGAAGGGATCTGTCTGGCCTTTTTAGGTGGATAATCACAGACAATCACAGACTTGATGTGTCAACTAGACAATGCAAGATGCCACATTGCTCATCAAGTGAGAGTGAAGTTGAGGACTCCTGATGTTCAGGTGATGTCATGGACAAATCAATCACCATTTCTGTATATACTGTCAAGGATGTCATTTAATTCCTGCATAGAGTGGTGTTGTAAGTAGTCCTCATGTTCAAACATAGCCATTAACAAAGGCGTTTATACTGTATAGACAAATGTATTAGGACACCTGCTTATTCAATGTCATTTTCCAAAATCAAGGGTATTTATTTAAAAAAAAGTAGCCTGCTTTTGTCAGAGTAATGGTCTCTACTGTCCAGGGAAGACTTTCTTCTAAATCTTGGAGCACTGCTGTGAGGATCTGATTGCATTCAGCAACAAGAGCATTAGTGAGGCCAGGATGTTTAATGATCACCACCCCACCTCATCTCCAACTCTAAAACTCTAAAAAAAATATTGGATGGCGCACCATAATTTCAAAGGACACAGTTCCACTGCTCCACAGCTCACCACTGGGGGGACGTTTTACCCCTCTAGCCCACGCCTGGCATTAGGCATGGGGTCAATAGGTTCATGTTTATCTGCTTTAGAGTCCTATTCTATTGGCAGTACTTCTCTACATCGACTAGACAAGCTGTGTGAATGCATTAACACATGTGTGTCAGCCATGAGAGTAACTTAAAGTTGCCAAATGTGTTCATTAAAAGGGGTGTCCACAAACATTTGGACATATAGAGTACATGCTATTTTGATTGACCCTACCAAAGAACGCCCTGACCAAACTGATGTGCTAGAAAATTGAACCTTAGACACTATAGGCTCATGTTATTTGTTTATATGCCTTTCTTACTGAAAATATATTGATTTTATTAAATTGTTACACCAAATTGTTTCATGGGATGTGTTTTATGTAAGTGGATCTGTTAGAGTCAAAGAGGGAAGACTGAGAAACCTGGTATTTGTAAGAACAAATGATACATTGGAAGGTTTTACTGGGTCTAAAAGACTCTAAAAGATTAAACATGTATTATTAACTGACTTCTTTATACAGTATCTTTACTAATTCAATTTTTTTTTTCTGAATGGATACAGTTTCATCCATTATTACATCAATTGAACCCTAACTTTTGCTCATTCTCTGTCATTTCCATCCTACTTGCAATCATCGTTTTCCTCTCAACTCTCATTTTTATGTGTTTTTAAAAAAAGAACACCTGCCATAAAACCAAATTCTTAAAACCTTACATTTCCATGTATTTGAAGTTCTCAATCACCACCGAGGACTTGTAGGACTGTGATTCTATAAGAAAATGTGTGGATAATGCAAATTCAACCACTATGGAAGGTTTGCGGACAGCAGTGAGGGATGCATAGGGAGAAATGTATTTAGATCATTTTTAAATTCTTTAAACCCTGTACATAGGCTCACCCTTTCAATTGTCACCCATGTAATTGCAATTCTCTCATAATTAACATCAGTTTCATAGACCCTAAAATAGAACCCTGTGGGACTACTCCTCAGAACATGCTAAACTCTTACCAAATAATTGACAGTAGTTTATAACTGCATTATATTAGATCAAAACTATTAACAGAACAATGAATCTAGGGTTCAAAATGCTAAGAAAACGTTCAGAAAACATAAAATCCACCGTGAGGCAGTCATAAAGACCTACAAAGGACAACCTACAAAATACTGATAGAAGCTCTTAGTTGCTCTAATTTGTCATTTTGATTTTTTTTTTTTTTTGGTGTGCATCAGTGACTTTTACAAAAAACAACATTTTTGCAATTCTTTTTGACTGCCAGTGTAGCGCCTTATAAAAGACAATAACAGACAAAGTTCAATACATATTTCATGGCTTTTACTTGTGCTTTGTCTATTCTGCTGATGACATGAAATGCCTCCTTGAAGTGTGAGGATTCTGAAGCTAAAAAAAGGTGTTTTTGCAACTTATAGCATCTCCTCCTGTATAGTCTTTAAACATCACTATAGGAGAAAACAGTTATGAGCACCCTCCTTACAATGTGCATTATTTCGACTACAAAAGACGTAGCACAACCTTAGATTGAATGCTGTATGAACCAGAAATGCAGCTATTTTGTTTCCATATCTTCAGCATTGCGTTATTTCCTATCAATAATAAGGCCTGTCTTTTAAGACGAAAGGAACCAATGAAATAGCATCTGTAAAACGACTTGCACGAAAAGGGGAGTCTGGCATTATATCAAGCGATTGATTTCAATACAGTCGAAGCACCTTTTGAAAATATAATAGGGTGTACACCCCCCACCCCCCTCTACATTTCCTTGCATAGTGAGTGAGCAGCACGGTAAGAGCGATAGAGAGGGTGGTAATGTGTGAAGGAATTTAATAAGACTTATATCTCTGTAATATTGCCTACTTGGCAGGGTCCGCAGGGGAAAAGGGAAGAACACAGGAAGAGGATGAAACTCCCAGGAAAAAAAAAAGTGTGCAGCTAGAGTAGCTCATATGCTAATTTCCTCAGGGCTAGATTTCCTTCTCGCAGTTGATATGTCGTGGCCTGATTTTTTTTTGTTTGTTTTGTTTTGGTATTTCTCTCGTGCACGTTCTTGCTGACCATGTGGGCCACCAGCCAAGAACTATTAGTTAGGTAGTAAAGTACACATGCGCTGCGTCTTTGGCTAGCGGCTAGCACAACAGGGCATTATGCCGCGCGTGACGTTCATACTTGGCTAGCTCTGTCTCCTGGTCCGTCGCGCTCGCTGACATTTACAACCCAGGCCGAGCTGCTAGTGTATAAACCCTCCAGGCCATGACAGAGTGTGGATTTGGGACAGGCCTATCTTGGTCACCCCTTCAAAAACACGCTAAACTCCCTCACGCTTGACCAGAAGCTAAAGTCCGAGCTAGCGTCTAAACATGACCTCGTGCTGCTGGCGAGAGCGAGCCTAGTTCTGCCAATAGACTGTGAATGCACTTGAAGAAAAAGGGAGAAAAAAAAAAAACCTCTTCCTTGTGGCCGTCTGTTCACTCTTCTGTTCTTCTGCATGTCAGCTTGTGCTTCTCTTAGAGTCTCACGGTGGCCTAGAGTAACCGTGTGGTGTGCACACCTCCCTGTTGCCCGCTAGCTGCATCAAGATTGGTTTAGAACAACGCGAAAGTGGCTTTTAACGGGCTAGGAGGACAACTGCCGCTGCGGTGGGTGCAATCTTCCACGCAGAAGACCCTAAAACCCATTAACTAGGGAGAGGCATTTTAACTTAATACCAGCGCTGCATTAGCAATGAGGAGAGACTAACAAGCAGACAAGGCTCACAGGAATGCTAATAACCTTAGCGCCAAGACAAAGACGGCACAACGGCAAGCCTTGGAAGAGAGAGGAGAGAGGAAAAAAAAAATTAATACATCACAATACTTTTCTTTTACATCTCCTCTAAATTACCACTTAATTTCATTTCACCACTTCAGCATCTTCATTTCATCTCGCCTGTGCATAAGAAATGGGGGGTGGAGGTGGTGGTGGTGGTGGAGGTGGAGGTGGAGGGGGGGGGTGTTGTGAATGCAGTTTCCTGCTAAATGTATTCCGATCCCTCGGGGGGGCTAAGGCTAATCCATTGTGCAGTGTGAGGAGCTGGTATTGAGGGACGCGTGCGTTTAAAGGGGCACGCGATGCGGCTGCATTAGCATTATTAAAGGAATGATGAAAAGTGACTCCGAAGCTTGCCACCGATGAATCATTCGGCTGTCTCAGCGGAGTGGAATGACAGCGGCTGGAGGGAGTCCAACTGATCTGGTGTTCGATGTGATCTCGAAGCTTAGGGAAGACTGTTTTTTTTTCTTCTCGATTTTATGAAGTGATTCCTAATGTTTTCTTGCACAAACGCACACACACACACACACACACACTCATGCACATATATGCAATGCATGTGATCTTTGGAGGCCCATCAAATATTAATGGGGAGAGATTCTGCGTGCGCTGGCTCATTACAGCAATTTTTTGGAGTGGGGTAGAAATAGAAAGCATTCTCAACATCGCAACTGCTGACTAGATAAAAAAAAATGTGAGAAAAGAACCAGAGTGAATGTGGCTGCATGCGTGTGAGTCTGTGTGAGTGTGTCAAGAGAGAAAGAAAGAGAGAGAGAGAAGCATGACCCAGAAAAGGATTTCATTTCTTTGGAGCTTGAATAGAAAGAGAGTTCAATTGAAATTTATTTCAATGTTTGTTTGTTTGTTTGTTTTGTTTGTTTGTTTTGGTTTTCCCTATTGTTCCAATAGTGAATACAGTATCGGCCTGACTATACGCACCTATCGGGGACAGTTAGTGGTCACTTACTGTAAGATGGACAGAAGTAATTGGTTGGTTGGAAAAGTCACAATTATTTGCTCTCGCTTCAAATCAGGGGGCCACGGTGGAAAGCTCATAGTGCCTGGTGATTACTAACAGCGTGAAGCCCACACATGCCATACTGAACAATGTGTAGGGGCTAGAAGTGAGACCGGAGGTGTATAGAGAAGAATATCAAAATACCAGACCTAGGTTGCACTCTGGAATTTAACTTCAGGAGAGGCATTACTGCAAGTGCTTTGCAGCATTTTGTCAACATCCAATTGCGTCAAAGCTGGAACTAGGTACAGCATTTTAAAGCAGCATTATGCAAGACTTTTGGGCTCCCCCTAAAGTTGGGAAATGGAGGTCGCGGTTTGAACCAACCCTAAAGGACACGCTTTACACGTGCATTTCTGCACAAGCTGAGAGATACAGAGCCACCATTGACAGCGAAAGAAGCATGTGAAGTAATATTACCAGCATGCCGGGCCCAGATTAGGAAGGACAGGGACGCTATTCTCTCTTATAAACGTCAGTGAAACATCAACATGTTTCTATCTTCTTAATTTAAGGTAAAAAGTTTACATAACGTTGCTTTAAGCATTTTTTTTTTTGCATACATTTTTCTCATCAAGTATAATCATGTACTTACAGCCCATGCTTAATAAAATGCAGTATGAGGTTCTTGCCTATGGCCATTGCAGTCAGCAGCTTACCTAGTAATGGGCCCCACTGAAGAGCACCAGCAGCAGGAAAAGATGAAAAGGCTCTACTCAAGCTTGTTAGCCTCAGAGCACTGTACCATTAGCTGAGAAAGTCTTTTCCACTTCTGGTGCCTGGGAACGCAGCGGCGAACAGCAAAGCCCACCTAGCCGGCATTAATATTGGAGAAGCCAGAGATTTCCTGCGCACATTAGCCAGAGATTTATTGACGGCTTTGCGCCACAGATGTGGCAGGTGCGCGTAGGTACTTATCAAAGAGAGAGCACCCGGGAAATGTTCTGTCAGCATTGCACGGCGGTTGGAGAAACGTTTGCTGAGGTTTTCTCCTCGCCAGGCGTAGGATTGGAGATAGCACAGGGCTAAAATTAGACGCGGCATCGCAACCGTGGCACCTGTGACTTCCACATATTTTTAAACTCTGTTGCCTGACAAATAATCTTTCTCCAGTTTACAGATTTAAGTTTGACCTTTGAAAATGATTAGAATGTATAGCATTAAAAAAAAAACTCTGGGCCTTGATTACTTCTACCAAGAATTATGGCTGCAGGAGAACAAAAAAAGTCATTTCAGTAGAGCGCACTTCTAAAACCTTATCTTAATTGTTCTTTGATTGATCTCACTCCGTTTATCTGTATTTATTATCTTTTATTCAATCTTAACTCTTCTATGTCTTATCCTTGTATCTCACATATTATACATCATTGCTGTCTTTAAAAAAATGTATCTGATATAATAGCTCCAACACTTGATTTGAATGGTACCTACATAGGGACTTCATAACTCATTCATTAAATAGGTCTTAACTCTTCTATGTCTTATCCTTGTAGCTCACTTAGTATACATCATTTGCGGTCTTAAAAAAATATCTGCTATAATGGCTCAGTAACACTTGATTTAAAGGGTACCTACATAGGGACTTCATAACTCCTGCATTAAATATGGTCTTAACACCATACAGGAGTATTTATAATCAGTTTATGCCACTGATTGCATGTCATTTAAAATGATGAACATTCATAACTCTTCTAACTAGACCTTCTCCTTCTGAGTGCCATTACTAGGGGATGACAATTCAGAACAGTGAAACAAATAGCTGTCACAATAATGCAAGGCCCCTCTAACGTCAATACAATGGTATTAACCTCAGACCACCTTTTATCTTCTGAGTAATGGCTCAAGCTATACATAAATAGTCAACGTTTGCTTTAGAAATATCTTATTTAGGACTTATACATGTGGTATGAAGCCCCTATTTTACTTTTTGATAAAAAAGGTTATGATATGTTATGATGTTATGATAAATTGACCAATAGAAATGCTACAAAATCACTTGGAATTAAATCTTACATCAACTTCCATTAGAAAAGTTTTTTTTAAAGTTGCAATTTTGAGGATACACGGATACAGGATTGAGGATACAGGATTTTGCTAGCAAGGATGTTAAATTCTGCGTAATTCTGGACCAATCGTAAAGATCAAATCCTAAAACAATATTAAAAAACAAAACAAAAGAAGTTATCACAGCAATGGCATATTCATGCTTTGTTTTATTGCACTCGTATTGATTTGTCTACTGATTCTACTGTGTTTATATTATATAAAGTTGCTTTCACTCACTGAAGTGAAAATGCAAAAATCACTACATAAATAAAGCTAATCTACACAGAGCTAAACTAGTAACCTTGACTACTGGCAGAAGTAGAGCGCGACAGCGAGAGTGGTGGCAAAGTCTTTCCTCCTGACCCCATGTTTACTGAAGGATGTGGGCCCAGTCAGGCCCGTGGCCGCCCCTGCGGAGGTTAATGGAAAAGAGTCGCCCCCATAAATATGCCACATTAGCACCCGCTTCACACACCCGCAGCAGACACAACACGGATAAATCCTTGTCGCCTCACCCTCCAGGGCCGAGCTGCGGCCGTCCATCAAGCATTTCTCGCCACACACACACGCGTACATGCCTGCACAGCTTTGAGAGACAAGCTCTTTTTTAACCTTCAATCAATGAAATTAAGCCTGGCTTTTTGTCAGCGCTTGTGTCTGCATTCTAAGTAATAGCAACAGCCAGCAACTGCAGTGGGAGTTGGGGAAAATTCCGGAGCGCTGCATTATCAAATGAGGCTGGTGTGAGCTTACAAATTTGGTTAGCATCAATCCTCCAATGACTAACATTAAAGATTAATAGAGATTCCCACTATCATACAAAACCTCCACCCACACCAGCAAACCACACGTCTACCCAGAGGTCTGCATACACATATACTATACACTCACCACACAAACACCAACCTATTTGTGCTGGCGGCTTGTGCCATCACGGATTGAGCCTCTTGGAATTCTGAAGAGTGGGTGGAGTTGGGGGTTGGGGGGTTGGGAGGGGAGGTAAAATTGATCTGTATGATGGCAAATTGGCTTTCAATTGCAGCTAATTGTTTTTCAATTGGATTAGAGCATGGGAAAAGGGGGATTAGTCCTTAAATCTGACTGGAATAATAACACTCTACATGGGGGGTGGCAATGGCCCATTTAATAGCTGGGAGTTTGGAGGGGGGGGGGTGATGTTGGTCACATGAATACTTAAACGTTAGCCATTCTGTAGCGCTATGCTGTACCAATTGCTGACACAGATGTGGAAATGCACACTCACAACTTGTCTAGGCCCTGTGGAGTAGTAGTGCTAATAGAATAGGACTTTGGAGCTGATAAACATGAACCTACTTGCCCCATACCTAATCCAGGGGTATTAAGCCTTGGGACTGTGTCCTCTGGAATGGTGGTGCTCCATTCAAGACTTTTGGGATGAGTTGGGGAGTTGACAATGCAGAATGATTCACAATCTAGTAGAAAGCCTTCCCTGGATGGTAGAGACAGTTACTCCAACCAAAGTATAGGATATAGGAACAGAAGGTGGCCCAATACTTTTGTCCACTTCCTCCTACTAACAATAAGGGGGGTTTTAAATTGAAGTTCAGCCTCTGTAAACACAAATATTCAATGAAATCAGCTCAGCATGCTAGCATCTGGTAAATATACATATATATGTACACATGGACATCTGCATTGCTAATACAATTCCTCATTTCTTTAACAAAAGAGTGAGGTGGGGGGGCGAATTTCTTTTCATCTTCTCTCTTTCCATTCCATATTGTGCTGATTAGATGGAAAACGTGTTGTGCTGTCCTTGAAACCTCCTCCTGCAGTGCCTGCTTTCTCCCTGAGCTAACAGCGCTTTGCAACTGGCTCCTAATTTAAACAGATGCACCATGGGTATTACACCCAGGCCCCAATCAATGGCTACAAATATCCCAGCAACCTCTCCGCCCAGGAAATGAGCTGTTTATGCCACAGAGCGAGCAAGCTTCGCTGCCCAAGAGAGGGAGAGGGCGCCTGACGTGCAGCGTATTGGAACAAATGTTGGTTTCGCAATTGAACAAAGGCTAAAGGGGGAAAAAGAAAGATTATTTGCCCAAAGTCTGCTATATACACATTAAGGATTGTGGAATCGAGCCGCAAAACACCAAAGCTTCCAGGCCATTGATCATGCTTATGGAAACTGGAATAACAATGATCTGCAATAGGGTGTCTAAGGACAGGTCTTAACATATCTGACCTCAGAATCTCTTGATAACGTCCAGAAATATCCCAGAAAAAGTCAGTTTTGAGGACGCTGTACCTATTTACAACTTATCTCTCTAACTGTTATAACAACTGCAGCCAGGTTGGACAGGTTTACTACAATTTTGGCAAACCTTCTACACAATCTAATGAACAATCAAAGCATTTTTGTCCAAATTCCACACAGATAACATAGCTTAAAAGTATTATTTGCCCAAAGTCTGCTGTATACACATGAAGGATTGTGGATCGAGATGCAAAACACCAAAGCTTCCAGGCCTCTGATCATGCCTATGAAAACTAGAATAACAATGATATGCAATAGGGGGTAAAAGGACAGATCTTAACATATCTGACCTCAGAATCTTGTATTAATATCCAGAAATGATCCAAAAGGACAGTTCTGGGGAAGCTGTGCCCATTTATGACTGATTGAGCCAGCTTTTATAACAGCTGTTGCCAGGTTAGGCAAGTTTTCCAGAACACTGGTAAAACGTCTACAGAATCTAATGAGGAACTGAAGCATTCTTGTCCAGGTCCCTGCAAGTAGAGTGTGTTAAATAACTGTGAGTGACCACACAGATGACATAGATCAGACATATAAGTCTGCTATATACACATTAAGAATTGGAGAATTTGATCATTCAAACTAGAACAACAGGTCCCAAAATATCTGACCTCAGAATCTCTTGATAGCGTCCATAAATATACCAAAAAAGGACAGTTTTGAGTAGGTTGTAGCCATTTGCAATTGATCTATCCAGCTTTTAGAACTTTTAGAACAGTGTTTAGCTTTTTACAGAACTCTGTTAAAACGTCAACACAGTCTAATGATGAATTGATGCATTTTTGTCCAAATTCTACATGTAGGATGTAGAGAACATGTAGAGGACACTGATAAAAATAAAAGGTACAAAGGGTTCTTTGAGCAATGCCATATGAGAACCACTTTTTCGCAGTGCAAAAAGGGAGAGATCCACCTCTACTGTTTACAGTCTGTTAGGCCAGAAAAAAAAAAACCCAAAAAACAATAAAAAAAAAAAAAAACAAGGCGTGAAAGTATTTCTGGTTCATCCACACAGCCGCATGCCTCCTGTCTGTGGGAAGCCCAGCCATTCTCCTCTTTCATGGGGAGCAAATGAAATGAAATTACTTTCATCTGTAAACAGTTTCCTTTTATGGCTAGCTGGAGTCAGGCGGCGAAATTGCATTTCTCCCTCTAGTCCCTGCCCCTTCTCCTCCTTTCTTTCAGCCTCCCTCCATCTGTCGCTCTTCAAGTAATGGCGTTTTGATAGAAAAAGCTCAACGAAGCAGAGTGGAGGGGAAGGGATGTACAGTGAGATCATGAAAGCGGCAGAGTTATTGTTTTTATTGATTTTCATAACGGAGGGAGAGAGCATGATCATGACACCTGGCATTCATCACGCCATCATCACATCGCCCCCTCATTGGCTAAAAAGCAGGAAGAAGGGTCAAAGAGGATGGAGCATGCAAGGGCAAATCCTAGGCTTGTCCACAGGTGTGAACTGTGATGATCTGTTGAAGCACGTTTGCGAGAGCCACAGCCCCAACCCCCATCCCCCCATAGAGCAAGAGGTGAAGAGAAGCCCACGTCAACAGTGACCACCTCCGAAGTGATTAGATCAGAATCCGATCACAATCCATCTTGACAAGTGAAATCTGAACGTGATCCGATGACCAAAAAGCAAGAGCCAGCGTGTCTTTGACAGCTTGGACGCGACGGTTGCGAATGTGATCTTGAGACCATGGGATGTCAACTTACACGTCCTGTGGGAATTTTGGGAGTTTATCACTGAGGAGATCTGTAACTTTCTTATTTCATAGGTCCCCCCTGATAAACCCCATAGGCCTCAAACCTTTCCATACACACAGCTGTAGGCCTCGAGCCTTTCCATACACACAGCTGTGGAAGTGTCTGGGCTTTGGGCCCTTTCTCAGGTGAAACACAATAGTGGTTTTTGTCGTTCCGTATTTTACCTCGCAGCAGCTACACTCGGCTTGAAAGAGTCAGCATTTGCTTGTGGATTCTATTTAAAGGTATGTGTAAAAAATATCCCACCCTACACACACAGACACACACACACACCTACCCCGAGAAGGAGAGTGAACCAGTACCAACTTACACGCTGTTCCTGCAGTGTGTATCTGCTTTCTACTTTGAGGAGAGAAGAGACAGATGACTGTAGGACCCCCACTAAGATTGAATCATTATTCCCTCCCCCCTCCCGCATGTGTGCCCGAATCAGCAATATTTCACACTGACAGAAGGACCCCGCAGCGGGCGTCCACTCAGACGCCTGAATTTCTTCCACTTTCTTTATTAAATTATTCTTCGTTCTGCTAAAACGAATACGAGGGCTGTTTCACAAAGGTGTCAGTCGGTTCTTTTTTTTTCAGATGAATAATAGGCTTGTAACTGAGTTTATTTATTTCTTTTGGGAATGTGGTGGGGCTCAGATGGACAGTGGTGCTGGGACTGTGAGAAAGTTTCTCAGGCGTAGTAATGCGGACAGTTTTGTCTGATTATTTATTTATCAGGTCCCGTTATGCCTGCTGAATTAGAATGCTGTCTCTGGCTTGGGCTTTGCCTACGGTAATGGGGCTGCGCTTCAGAGAGCGTGTATGTGTGGGCCGCTAACGCACATGTTTAAAATGCCTGGCGAGTGGTCCTCGTTTCTTCTCTGCTCTCGCGCCCTTTTCATCTTTTTGTTATCCATCCTTCTCTCTCTCTTTCTCCCCCCCCCCCTTATTTTTTCAGTCCCTGTTTTTATTCCCCTTATTCTTTCCCTCTCCTCTGCTGCCCTCTTTTTCTCTCTCTCCCATGTGCACGCTCTTCCCGTAAGCCACATGCTGCTGAAGCCTGCATTACTATCCCTATTCAGTTGATTGACTCCATTTTGTGGCAGCCGCCTAGTGCATCACCCCTCCATTAGATAATACCTTATCACGCAACAGTTAGCTTGTAGTTTCCCCTGCGCAAGCACAGGGAGAGAGAGGGAGGAGGAGAGAGGAGAGAGGAGAGAGAGAGAGAGGCAAAGACCAGTCGAATCTGAATACCCTAATGCATTCAATTTCCTTTTTATTCCATGTCACTCAGGCCGTGTTCTTTCCTCCCTCTCTCGCTTTTTTTATTGTGCCACATGAATACTGCATCAGCCTTAACTGAGCGCGCTCACAAAAGAAGCCTAAGAGCCTGGATTTGACTCTAGGGTGAATCTCTCTCTCTCTCTCTTTCTCTCTCTCTCTCTTTCTCTCTCTCTCTCTCTCTTTCGCTCTCTCTGGCTCATTCTGTTTTTCTTTTTCTCATTTCCCTTGACCCCCCGCACCCCTCATTCGGCCTTCCCTCTTTCCCTCTCACCTTTCTCATTCTTCCTCTCTTTCTTTCTGACCTTCTTCCTCACCTTTCTCATTCTCCCTCACCTTTCTCATTCTTCCTCTCTTTCTCCCTCACCTTTCTCATTCTTCCTCTCTTTCTCCCTCACCTTTCTAATTCTTCCTCTTTCTCCCTCACCTTTCTCATTCTTCCTCTCTTTCTTTCTGACCTTCTTCCTCACCTTTCTCATTCTTCATCTCTTTCTCCCTCACCTTTCTCTGTCTTTCTCTTTCTCCCTCACTTTTCTCATTCTCCCTCTTTCTCCCTCACCTTTCTCATTCTCCCTCTCTTTCTCCCTCACCTTTCTCATTTTTCCTCTTTCTCCCTCACCTTTCTCATTCTTCCTCTCTCTCTCCCTCACCTTTCTCATTCTTCCTCTTTCTCCCTCACCTTTCTCATTCTTCCTCTCTTTCTTTCTGACCTTCTTCCTCACTTTTCTCATTCTCCCTCTCTTTCTCCCTCACCTTTCTCATTCTTCCTCTTTCTCCCTCACCTTTCTCATTCTTCCTCTCTTTCTTTCTGACCTTCTTCCTCACCTTTCTCATTCTCCCTCTCTTTCTCCCTCACCTTTCTCATTCTTCCTCTCTTTCTCCCTCACCTTTCTCATTCTTCCTCTTTCTCCCTCACCTTTCTCATTCTTCCTCTTTCTCCCTCACCTTTCTCATTCTTCCTCTCTTTCTTTCTAACCTTCTTCCTCACCTTTCTCATTCTTCATCTCTTTCTCTGTCTTTCTCTCTTTCTCCCTCACCTTTCTTTCTTTCTCTCTTTCTCCCTCACCTTTCTCTTTCTTTCTGTCTTTCTCCCTCACCTTTCATTCTTTCTCTCTTTCTCCCTCACTTTTCTCTTTCTTTCTCCCTCACCTTTATTCGTCCTCTCTTTCTCCCTCACCTCTCATTCGTCCTCTCTTTCTCCCTCACCTCTCATTCGTCCTCTCTTTCTCCCTCACCTCTCATTCGTCCTCTCTTTCTCCCTCACCTTTCTCATTCGTCCTCTCTTTCTCCCTAACCTTTCTCATTCGTCCTCTCTTTCTCCCTCACCTTTCTCATTCGTCCTCTTTCTCCCTCACCTTTCTCATTCGTCCTCTCTTTCTCCCTCACCTTTCTCATTCATCCTCTCTTTCTCCCTCACCTTTCTCATTCTTCCTCTCTTTCTCTTTCACTTTTCTTGTTCTTCGTCTCTTTCACCCTCATTTTTCTCATTCTCTCCATTTCACCTTTACCTTTCTCATCCTCCCTCTATTTAACTCTCACCTTTCTCTTTCCTTCTCAACTTACTAATTCTTCCTCTCTTTCCCCACCACCTTTCTCGTTCTTCCTTTCTTTCACTCTCATTTTTCTCGTTCTCTCTCTCTTTCTACCTCACCTTTCTCATTTGTCCTTTTTCCCCCTCACCTTTCTTACTCTTGCCTGGATTTGACTCTGGGGTGAATCTCTCTCTCTCTCTCTCTCTCTCTCTCTCTCTCTGGTTCATTCTTTTTTTCTCGTTCTCCTTTCCCTCGACCCCCCGCACCCCCCCCCCCATTCCGCTGACTTTTGTCATTCTCCTTCTTTCCCTCTCACCTTTCTCAGTGACCAAAAACACAGAGTTTGCGTGTCTCCCTCTCTATTCTTTCTTTCATTCTCATTTCTCTCTCTCTCTCTCCCCCTCACCCCTCTCTTTCTCTTTCTTGCTTTCCTTCTCTCTGTTATTCCGTTTTTCTTTTTCTTAGTTCTCTCTCTCCCCTACCTCTTTAAGATTCCACCCTCGCTGTTTCTTCCCTCCTCTCTCTCTTTCCTTTCTCTTATTCTGTCCATCTCTCCTTGTCTTTATGTCTCTTTCCTTCACGTTTCTCTCTCTCGTCCCCCTCCTCATCTCTCCCTTTCTGTCTTCTCTTTTGCACTCTCTCTTTCCTTCTATCTCTCTTTTATACTCTGTCTCTTGCTCTCTCTCTCTCTCTCTCTCTCTCTCTCTCTCTCTCTCTCTTGCTCACTCGCCCACACTCACCCTTTTTTTTTCCTCTTGCCCTTCCGCACCACCCTGTCTGATGAAATGAGTTGGAATTAACAGGTCTGTCTTGGGCAATAAGTCCGACTAAGTAATTCTGGAGACAATCGGGGCGAATTAGCGTTGGGGAGAAGTGACATGGAAAGGATGGCTGCTGACACGTAGCATGCCAACTCACTTAGCGGTCCGGGGGGAGACGGCCCTCTTTTGTTGCCGGTCTTAGATTGCGTCTTTAACTGAATGGGTACAGTCTCTAGGTGGCCAGACAAGCAACACTTTAAGGTTAGGCAGTGTCACTGCCTGTTTGGCTAGAGTGTGCGTGGTCGTGTGTGTCTGTGTGTGAGAAGAGGGAGAGGGAGAGATTTATAGGCAGTACGGTGAATAAGGTCAGCAATATTTACAGTCTGCACCTCAATACTGTGCGTCTGCAGTCTGAGTGTAACTGAATATGGACACACTGCAATGAACAGATCATGTGTGTGATAGGCTTCTCAAGCCTTTGGTCTGCACAGAACATCTTGAACCTTCTTCTTAGACTCACAGACATTGCAGCACTGCAAAATACACAGCAACGTCAGCTTGTTCCCAGTCGGATGCTTACCCCACCCACTTTTTACATATGACACGCCCACAAGCACATCAAGAGCCAAACCAGATACAGTTACTAGTTACTTTCCACAAGGTCCTAAAATGATAAGATGATTTTGTAGAAGTACCACTGTTGTAAGAGAGATCTTTGAATGTGAAGAACCATCACTTGAGGTAAATGTTTTTTACCAATATTAAAAATCTGGAGCCCAATCCCTGTCCATGTGAACTTCTCTAATCACTAGCAATGCCCCAAACACTAGAAGACTAGTGAAGACTAGCAGATCTCCTCCGACACATGTAAAGCCAGCCACTGTATCTTTTCAAACTGCTGCATTATTGGAAGAGAAGCGCTTGGAGGAAAGTAGCAGATACCTGTGCTGGGAGTGATGTGTGGAGGAAATGCCATCATCCTTCCCCTAAAAGAGCAAGCCCAATTGTGCACTCTTAGACTCCTGCTGTTGATGGCAAGCAGCATGACCCGGGATTCAAACCAGTGACCCTCAAATTATTGGGGGCAGCACCTTAAAATTGGGTTCCTTATAAAACCTAAAGCAAAGTTATTCTATAACATCGCTCAAGGAACCCTTGAGAAGTCTTTATTTGTTTTATGTCTTTTCAAGGTGACGGGAACTATCTTCACCAATCACGATCACATGACCCAAAGTGACATGACCACAGGCAAGATTTGCTGGATCTGTGGCTCAAGTCCTCTCTAAATATCAGGAGAACTCAGGAGCATATGGATTTACACGGTTACCAGATCAGTTAGTAAGCAACCTTGCTTACTAACTGATCTGGTAACCGTGTAAATCCATATGCTCCTGAGTAGAGTAGGTAGATTTCATTCAAATACCGGGAGATTACTTTCACTATTCCAGAAATAAAGCAGCTGCATTCAGTATGAGCGCATCTCATTGGAAAATGTCAGCTGCATCTAGTGTGAACATGTCAGAATAGTTCAGTTGGAATACAGAGAACCTCCAGAGAAGATCTAAACTGCATCCAATGCGAAAGTTTCAGGATATCTGAAACTATATAGAAACATTGGAACTTCATGATTTCGACTGGAACATGGAGAAGATCTGCATGATTTTGTGTCGCTTATTGGCGCTACTTTGCGTGTGGAATGGCCCTTAGTCCGCAACCTCAATAAGCTCAAGTCAAAGCAGTGCCCGCTGGGGTAGGATATTGCAAAAAGTTTGACTTTACTTTGTCTCTGCCTCGGCTAATTACTGTACTGGAGAACAAACAAGTGTCAATAACCAGTGAATAATTATGTTATGTTGGGCTAATTAATCTCACCAATTAAACACCATAGATGACAGAGCAGCTTCTTTTTCCCCCCTCTAACCTTCACCGATCGTCACAATCTATACGACCTCGGCGCCCATGTTTCAAACACTAGTGACGTCTCTTACCCAAAACCAAAGCTGTTTTCTTCACCACTATTTCTCTCTTTGACGCACACAGACACAGACACACACATACGCACACTTAGACAGAGCCTAATTAAAGCACAAAAGAGCTTCGGCAGCAGGCCACTTCTCAAAGCTGTGATGATTCACACACGTCGTGCTTGAGTCACACATACACACACATTGATGCAAGCGAGCAAGAAGGAAAGGATGGAGAACGGGCTGAAAAGGGAAGAATGGAGGAGGCTCTGGTGTCTGTTCCATCGAGCGAGGCTGATGCTGTGGCATTTCTGGCTTTAGATGTCTCTTGATTTCAGAGAAGGCCATTTGTAAAGAAGCTCTGTAATGATCTGGCAAAAAATATATATATAATTAGAGAAGGGGGGTGGGGGTGTGTGGGGGGAGGGGGGGTGTAATACGGTCTGGTCTAGAAGGGCGGAATGGTGTCGTAACCCATTCCCTAATTAACCTTTACACCAGTCACAATGTATGGACATTTGTCTTAGGGGGGAAAAGAGTCAGATGTGGTCGATTTCAGAGGGATGTGCAGGACAGAAGAGCTTTTAATTGCCTCTCTCTCTCTCTCTCTCTCTCTCTCTCTGTCTTTCTCTGTACTGCTGCTCTTCCTGTTGCCTGTCTGCATGGCTTTCTCAACACTTTATGTTGTCAAAGTTACCATTGAGTAAAGCTGTAGGCAGATCTGTCTTTCATCATGGTGGTGCTTTTGTTTTTATTCATTTCTTACATTGTTAGAAACATGTCAAAGTAGTGGCAACTTGAATGACGTGAAACTGCACAGTACCGGGGGTGTAGGAACATAGAGACACACTTAAGCATTGTGGCATCTTTGCAATACTGTATCGTAACTTTACATTCAAAGACAGCGGTTATGTTTAAACTTCGACCGTTAGACAGCAGTGTTGTCTACTCTAGCCTCATATCCCACTGTTCTGTCTGCACAAAAAGTCAACTTTACTTTTACTCAGATTTTATACATAGGATGAGGTTTTTATAGGACTGTTTTCTAAAAAAGTAAATAAATAAATAATTATAATAATAATAAATCACAATATCTCACCTTGCTTAGAGTATCACAATATATTGAACTGCAACCCCTGTATCGTGAAATGTATCTTACACAGAATATTTTTTTTATGATTTTTGATGGTAAACCAACTTGCAATAGGGACATTGCCATCTAAGAAAGACGAATGACTACTACACTACATTTCCAGGGATGCTGCCAGGGATTTGGGGAGCCATGAAAACCATATTACACTGGGCTCCACAACTTTGACAACTTTGAAAACCCCAAAACAAAACAAAGAACCTTCAGTCAATACACTTATAGGGTCCTTACATTACACTAACATTACAGCAACGTGTGAGGCCACATTCCCAAAATCAGCATAAGCATTTTCTAGTAACCAAAAATAGTTAACAGCTGTATAATCGCCGTACGTTTGCAATGCAAGTCTTCTAGCCTGCATTATGCATCGAAAAATTCAAAAAAAGAAAAAGACAAAATACACCAAACATCGCATGCTCTAATTTTGGTGGTGTGGTCATAGTTGCAACAGCCGAAAATGAGGATTCTAAAGTGCTGCACTCTAAAAATAATGGCTATTGGTTAATCTTCAGCATCATGGAGTGCAGTACAAGTAAACCCAGCCCTACATAAATGTATACTGTGCTGTAGTCTCTGTGATTGAGGGTAGGAATTATGTATGAGTGTATAGTGAGTGCTGCTAAAACACCCGTTAGCGTCTGCGGCATAGGCTGCAGTACTGTTCCAGTGGCTCAGTGCTCATAGTGTCTCTAGCCAGCTGGGAGTCGCTGTAAGCGCACTGCAGTGATAGTGGAAGTCAGTGTGAAAGTGAGTGTGTGTGTGTGTGTGTATGTGTGTGTGTGTGTGTACAGACAATGAGCATGATCAATTCTACTGCTCCACTGAGCCTAGACGTCCACATTCTATGAGTTTAACCGCTCTCTCTTCATTCAGTGACTTTCTCTGTGACGCGTTTTGCTTTCCTTGCTGTCTTTCCTCGCTCCTTTCTTCTTTCTCTCTCTCCTGCTCTCGCTTTCTGTGCTCTGCTGATTTTAAAAACACGTCGCGTGGAAGCTGCTTCAGGTGCAGGAACATAGTGCCGCTGCACATGGTTACCTTTCTGATTCACTTTTCTATTCCCATGTGTGTCTCTCTTCCTCTCTCCCTCTCCCTCCCTCTCTTTCTCTCTCTCTCCATTCATCCAGCCTCTGATGGCTGTCTCTGACAGAGCATGCACATTGCACTCGGAAACAAAACGGACACCATTAACAGGGGAATGCACCTCGCTCACTCGGCCCCCCTCGGCTGTCAATCAAAAGGTCAGGAAATTGCTCCTTCCAACTCAGCAACACAGCGAAAATAATAAGCGCCTAGCAGCCCCCCTCCAAGTGCCTCTGTTTTCTCTGGCTTTTGCTTCACGTCTTTTTTTTCCCTCTTTATTTCCTCCATCACGAAACATAGTGAAAGGCAAACCACAGCATTCAGTATGAGCTAAGAGAGAGAGAAGGAGGGGTAGAGATCATAAGAGAAATATAGAGAAAGAACGAGGGGAAGAAAGCCGGACTGAGCACGCTGACAGACGAGTGGGCTTTCATAGTGTCACCACTTCCCTTCTACAACACGCCGTTAACCAGGGTAACTGCTACGGTCAGCAGTGGCCATCACGAGCGAAAGCAATTTAACGCACAATGGCACACGCGTCTCGGCTGGAATGGCTGCAGACTACGATCTGGACACGCAAATAGATGACTGCTAATAAAATACATGCTCTGCCACACGGTGTGAATTAATATTTACATGGACTGTTTTAAGACTTAATTAACCCCTAACACCCTAGGTTTGATATTCAGTTATTAATCCTAATGCATAAACTTTTATGAAGTATTTGCTGACCATTGAGTTTAGCGTGTTTCCGGGGAGTCCCACAGGGCTCTATTTTAGGGCCTATGAAACTGAAAATGTAAATTATGACAGTAGTGCGGGTCTGAGAGTGAAGAACTGAATGAAAGATGGACTTACTGTTCATACAGGGTTCTTAATCAAGACTTAATCAAGACCTTTCCATAATGTCAAACTATTTTATTACAACAAACAGAAATAGGATTTTTATCCTTCTCATTAAATCCATGTCTTTGTTTACATCTTTGTACATCCAAACCCAGGGTTACATGACATGATATTTACTCTGATTTGTAAATTTCCTGGCCATAATCTAATTATGTCTGGATGAAAGCGAGAGCATGACAAAATGTAAATACAGCAAAAAAAGTTAACAGATATTTTGGCAGAGCGTTTACTGATAATTAACTGAGCTGTGAAGAAAACACAATCAAGCGCCTGTACAAGACAAGCTCTGGAAACTACCGCTCACTGATCACGCCCCACACCCACTACCCTCACCCATTTCTTCTTTGCTATGAAACCAACAGCAACAACCTCTTAACTGAAGCATGTACTGAACCTGCGACACCTAGTAACGAGAGTTTATGTGAATTCCATTTGGTAACATCCTAAACTCGGGTGTCTTTCTCTCTCTTTGTATATTTTATATCACAAAATAAACAACATAACTGATGTACTTTTAAAGCAGAGTTATGCGAGAATGATAATTCACTTTAACACCACTATCAAACACAAATCCGCAATTTGAGCCCCCCCTCGTGGACAGCTGTACACATGCTTTTGTTGACAAGTGGAAGTAGAATCATGTGGAAAGAAGCATGTGGACTGACTTGGTGGAGTAATATTACAGTATTTTAGTCAATAGTATTGGTAGAACTTTATGGGTTCCAAGGAACGACAGAGACGTCAGACTTCACACCCAAGGTGCGCATTCCTAAGGAAATCAGTGACTTGTTTAGGCAGGTCATCAATGGCATATGCTTTTATTAACAGCAGCAATGATTACAGGGCTTACGATAATGCTAACAAGCACAATTTAAAAGGTAGCATTAGCGATGATGCTGCTGCTGATGAAATTTAACCCCAGAGCGCTCCAGTCAGATGATGTTTAGCGAGTTGTTATTTTTGTTCCCAGACTCCTTTGCTGGCCTTAGGGAACGGAGCAGCACATCCTATCTCCTGTCTAAACACCCCCTAATGGCTAGCACCCATACATACACACACACACACAGACACACGCAATAGAAAGAGTGAGAGAGAGAGACAAACATGGTTGCTAATGCTAGAATCAGTTCTTAATTAAAGACCAAGGGAGAAGTGTAAGACGTCAGTGACTGTGAGCGTGGGCCCCGCTGGGCCTTCTGCTAAACTCCCAGCGGTCTCTACTCCGTCCCTGTGGAGGAGCACCATTACACCCAGGTGAAATAAGAGAGGCTCCATCCCTCTTCCTCCTACATCTGTTCTCTCCTTCCTCCCTCCAACCCTGGTACAGTGTCAGCAAAGAGCGGAATTAGATGGGCGAGGGGAAATAAACAACGCAGAAGAACCAAAGATAGGATTCCATTTCCTGTGTTTTAGAGATAAAGCGGGATGCACTTTCTGCGCTTCAATACCACCCCCCCAGCCTCCATCCGCCCTTCTCTCCGTCTCTGAACAGAAACCGAGGGGAAGAGGCCCGAAAAAGACAAAAACAACATGATATTCCTGCTGTAGACCGCCACTTAAAACCATGAAATATTAATCCCAAAGATGATTGCATTGTGTCACTGCAGGGCGCGCTGAATAGACGGACTTGCCTCGAATGCCTTTTCCCTCTCATTTGTCCTGCACATTTATCCGTTTTTTCCCCTCAAAATAAAACAGATTACTATTCTGCGAGACCACCTTTGTAGTCTGTAATCCCCACCTCCCCTTCCTCGCCCCATAATCCGAAGGGCTATTGATCAATGATCAGAGGGATGGTGCTAAGCGGAGGAATGAGAGAAGACAGCGCCATTTAATCGGACAAGCCGCTCTGGATGGGATGGTATTTAGAGCAAAGCCCCCATGTCGAGTACTAGCACAATAGCTTTTTGAAGAAAAGGCATTTTTTCGCCCATTCATTCGTGCCATATTCCCTCCTCCCAATTTCGGATATGTACAGCCAAGCTCGGCCACTGATGGCCACCAACAGAAACAATTCCACAGATTAGAAAACAATTCCGAACTGTCCCCGACACTCCGTGCACCGCCATTGGACAGAAGTGCCTCCCTGATAGCTGGTTAAGCGGGAACTTGACAGGGTCAATACTGGGGGTCACCACTCGGCAGGGTCATTAGGCCTGGTTGGAACACTCCAAACGGCCGCTTCTGTCAAAAGGGTCACAGGGTCAGCCGGCTGTACGGCTAATGCTGATAATATACAGTCAGGCAGCGCTGCTCCAGACCACCTCTCTGACCAAGGAAATAGACCAGCGCAGCCATGTCCACTAATGACAGCATTACCGTGGCAACAGATCGATACAGCCTGTCCGTCATTAAGGACTTCTGTTCAGCCCGTGTTCAGCGCTCAAGACTTTCTCCACACATGGCTTCTGATTGCTTTCTATCGACGGCCACCGGTCGCTGCCATTTGTTCCTCCAATGTCACCTCACTCTGCACTCCTTCCTGGCTTCCTGGATCAAAGTGTCAGCGTCTAGACTAGAGTTGGGTCTGAGATGCTTTCACAGAAATGTTTTGCAGCTCTGCTCACTTTATCCACTGATTTCCGAAACGTCTACTGCAGTCTTTAGTCTATTTCACAATGAGGTCTTACAAACATCCTGACTAGCCCATTCAAATGCAGGTATTATTCATTCTCTCTCTCTCTCTCTCTCTCTCTCTCAGCTATCTCTCTCTCCTTAATTTTGTGAATGCGCCAAAAGAGATGCACAAACACTGGCAGACAGGAGTAAACACCCTTCTGCTGTACACATATAGACTCTGTGAAACAGAAACACACACACACACACACATAGCTGCTCATTAGTCACCATCACTAGAGGTGTTAGTCGTCCTTGCGTATTTACCTGACTGTGAGACACAATGCACCATGGGCTAATGAGATCACTCTTTCCACAGCCAAATCTCTCTCTCTCTCTCTCTCTCTCTCTCTCTCTCTCTCTCTATCCCCAGCTCTCTCTCTCCTCCCTCAAGTGGCTCCTATCGAGAAAGGGCAGCGTTTGTTTGGAAAGGGTTGGTAGGATGTCCCGTCACCTGAGGGCTTAACACATGCAGGTGGTCCAGAGGGTGTGTATGTGTGTGTTCGTGTCAGTGTGGGACGACATAGATTATCAGTTTAGTCCTAGCCAAAGTGTTCTGGCCAAAGTCTGAAGGGGGTTAATTACTTCAAATTCAGCAATGTCCAATCTCCATTTTTCATAATTTTCACCAATAGAATAGAAATAGAAATGCACCAAAATGATGTGGAATAAAATATTTTTACACTGAAAAAACATTCAAAAACAGAACATAATCTCAAAACTTACAGAAAAAGCAACTCATGCATTAGACGGCACTGTGGGCAGTGATGACTTAGCAAGTTATAGCGAGTAATTGATGGAGGGGTTTTGGGTTTGAGAGCAGGGCTCTGAAGCATTAAGCATCTTCCATTCCATCTCCGTGCAGAATTTGAGAAATTGGTGCATTTTCCCTTTAAAAAGATAGAAATGGCCAACCGTTTTTGCATTGTCCTTAATGGGTGTTAGTACTGAAGGTGTTGGCTTTGGTTGGTTATGAGGGGTAGTGTGGTAGTGTGTGAGGGGGTCTGGTGGAGTGTATGTGAGTGATGTATGGAAGAAACGCTACAGAACCTGTAGCTGACTAATAAAGACCTGGCTCATCTCCAGACGCATAATGCTTCAGTTAAGCACCGTAAACATGAGCAAACACTGAGTGCGCCACACACATACTCACACGCACACACACAGGCCCATCCACGCAAGGCCCCACGCCTACTTTCACGCACGCACGCATGAAAATAACTCCCTGATTGCATGCGTGCATGCACACACACACACACACACAAACACATTAATCCCTTAAAGGGGGCTTAAGGACGCTCAGAAGTGCGATCCCTGTAGGAAAGACCACAGGCTACTCCACTCTGCCTATAATTAACATTGTCTGTGCTTTTGAAAGGCAGAGCCAATTACTCTATTACAAAGACGGGAAGATGTGCAAGAGAGAGAGAGAGAGGGAGAGAGAGGGAGAGAGAGAGAAAACGAGGTGAAAGAGGAATGGATAGGAGGATGAGGGGTATCATTACCAGGATAAAGCTCATACCAAGGCATGAGAGGTATTTTAAAAGAGTGGCAGTCTGCTAAGTAAGCTCATCATAATTCCTAAATACATGTCAGGCACTGTGAGGCCGCCTGTAATGAACATGGCATACGCTCCACGCTCGGAACGATCCTGCGCAAGCTTCCTGCAGTCGGGCAGAACGCCATTGTGTTGGTGGTGACAGCAGAAAGCTGCTCTCCCCCCACTGATCTCAGTCCTGTTTTACCTTAATTTCACTTACAAAGGCACAATTAAAAAAAAAAAAAAAAAAAAAAAAAAAACACTCATTGGCGCTTCCCACCTGATCTTGGATCAGCCTGAAACAGCGACTTCCACCTGGAGCGCTCTGGAACATAGTAACCACCATCTACCCATAAGGTGTTGCTATGGAAACCAAGGTAGATAAACGAGGCGATATAGGTGGTGGGGGGGTGGGGGGGGTTAAAAACTTGTCGGTCCATCAAAAACCATTAGAGGGGAGGAGATGGAGTTAAATTAAATTTCATTATTTCTTTAATCATCTCCACAATTTAAGGGTCTTTAATCTTTGATTACAATGGACCCTGTTTAATAACCTCGCTCTAAAATGAATACTAGGCGAAAATGAAATAATTAAAAGTCTGGCAAGATAAGATTCTTGTCTGTCTTTTTCTTCATTTTCTCCACAAATTGGATGAGGCCCGCACAAGTTACCCAAATGTGACAGACAGCCAAATATGATCATGTGAACGGCTAAATTAATTAAGGCATGAACAGAGCGTCCATTGAATGGAAAAAGATGCTACGTTTCAATCAAGCCCTATCAAACCCACCCTGCTCCATAAAGAAGGCCCTGTTACTAATGAAATCACATTAAAGCCAGCGATAGCCAAGCTTCTTCTAGACTCCTAAAGGCTCCTAAAAAGGGTTCTTTGGAGGAATAACGTATAGAAGAACCACTTTTGGTTTCCTAAAGAAGCTTTTAATAGATGGCTCTTAGAAGGATTACTTGAATGTGAACGTGAAGAGCCTCCACATAATGGAAATGTCCATAAATGGTTCTTATCTTAGACATGCAGTCATTTTTTTTATATATAATACTCTGATATTCAGCTTACAAGTCAAATCTCAAATGTTTCTTTAAAGACCCATCCAAGGAAAGGTTCTCTAGGGTGCCAAACTTTATTCTTCTTTAGCACTGCTTGTATTATTGGCATAGAACCTTTACATTATGAAAAGTTTCGCACACACACAGGCAAGTCTCATTCACAGTAAAGGTTCTTTTAAGAGCCATCTATTAAAATGATCTCTAGGGAACCTAAAGTGGTTCTTCTTTGGAATTGCTAAATGGCACGTATAAAGATATATGGCATATAGCTTCCCTAGATAGGTGGCTCTTAAAACTAGTATTTTTGGAGAGTGTGTAGAACATAAAAGATTTTTTAAATAGACCGCTCTTAAAAGAACTATTTTGTGAATGTGATTCGCCTGTTTGTAGGGAATGCTAGCATAGTGTAAAGGTTCTATACCAATGTAGGGTCCTTCCAAAAAACATACGTCTAAGCTAAAAACCATTTACAGGCCTTAATAGTTTAGAATATGTAGGACCTTTAAAAGAAAATGCCAAACAGGAACCATTTTTGGTTCCCCGGAGAACATTTCAGAGAGAGTTCTTTAAAGAAACATTTGAGATTTGATGTTCAAGTAGAATATCAGCATAATGTAAAGCTTATTTCTAGGTGGAAACCATTTATAAACATTTACATTGGAGGAAAAAAACGGCCTGCTCCAAAGAACCCTATTTTAGATGCAATTTAAGATGCAAAAGAACCATGTTTGGTTCAATAAAGAACCATTTAGCGGATGGTTCTTAAACCTCTTAAACCGTTTAAACCCTGTATGTACGCCCCCACATAATTATTATAGTTACTCCACTAAATCTGGTAAACTAAATGGCTATATACACATAGTTTATGCTTCAGGATTGATAACTGAATCATTAACCTTTTAAGGGGTTTGAAGGAGTCCTTTGTAAATCAGAAGTGAGAACCACACACATTGTTCAGGTTCAACATCCAGGTCAAGCAGCATTTAGGAACAGTGTGTTGGTATAAAGTGTCGCGCTGTGGATGATGAGTTGGTCCTTTGGCATTCTGAAGGCTGACAAAGGCAGGCAGTCCAGCAGGATGCTTGAATCTAAAGCTCGCTCTTGGTGTGTGGGGTGTGATGGAGCGTGACCTGCTGCGAGCTGGGATGCCTGGCATGTGTGTGTGTGTGAGGGGAGCAGAGCTGTACTGAAGGAGACTCGCGCTGTCCGCACTGACTTTCACTCTGTCCGGCTGCTCTCCGGGGAACAGGCCTAAATAAAGTAAGTGGACTTTTAGTAGCGGACAAGCAGCTGGGTCTCTCTCTCTCCCCCTCTCTCTCCCTCCCTCACACTCTCTCTGTGGTGAGAAGTGGGCCACGAGGTTTCTGCATCCTCTAGCAAAACCCCTGGAGATTTTCACCCTCACACACTCACACACACACACACATAAAGAAACACTTCATGCCAGTAACGTGCTTCTTTTGCTCTACAAACCAGAGCACTTCATTTACACAAATGCTTGAAAAAAGACCCCCACACACGCGTACACACAGACCCAAGGAGGCTGTATGGAACCTCTGGAAGTACATGTGAGGACCTACATTTAAACAAACGCACACACACAAACGCACGCACCTGACGGATTTTCTGTGGCTACTGTAACACTCGCTCTAACCTTTTCATCAGTAAAGGCCTCATTGATTTAAACAGATGGCGTCCACTTGGCCCTTCGTGAGCAGTGTGTGAGGGCCGCAGGGGGTTTGCTGACAGCAGGGCATTGAGCCAGTATGGGGTTCCTATCTGGGGCCTCAGCAAGAGCCCACCTGCCTGGATAACTACCAGCTACCACTGCGCTGCGGACTTGCAAGAATCACTCAGGTGATGGCAGGTGTGTGTGTGCGCATGTGAGAGAGAGAGTGTGAGGGAGAATGTGTGTGTTCATTTAACTTTGTCTAGGTTCCAGATAACATTTTTAGGACATTCTGCTGGATCACTTGAAGGAAATGTCTTTGTTTTTTAATATTAATAAACAACAAATCAGGAACAAAGGAACAAATCAGTGTAAAAATAAGTTGAATTAGTTTAGGTTTCAGTGTAAGCAAAGCCTTATAAGTGTGTGTCTGTACTGTAGGCCAGGCATTTTTAATGATATGGGGACATTTGACCCATCGCCATGAGCCAGCATTGGGTCACTATCTAGGTCAAGCTGCTTTTTTGAAAAGGAGTGGCCCAGGGTTTCTTTTGATTGGCTGAGGTTAACGTTGGGTTTAGATGTTGCTGTTGCTTTTCCCTCCAGGTGATGATCATTAACTGCAGTTAGACACCCTGCACTGGAGAGAACCTTGTAAACCCTCCTTACTGTGGTCCACAACTCCACCTTTAAAAGGTACGGAGAACCTTCACTTGATGTAAAGGTTCTTTGCACTCACATGTCTGTACTTCAAACATGGTTGGTCTTCCTTCTATGCCACTGCATATTTTTTTAGTGTATAGATCATAAAGAAGAAGCATTTAGGCATCCTTATATCTCTTTAAGGAATCAAGGTTCTATACTGAAACACTGCCTTTACTGAAAGAATCCACAAAAGGAACCCCTTTTTTTTCATACCCTCCTCATGGTAAAAAGACATCCAGTGAGGCCTCAATGGGTGGAGATGTGACCAACAGCGGCCACAGGATGGGGAAAAGATCAAAAAAAGTGTTTTTCTGTTGCTAATAATCCAGCTTTCTCTTCAAAAAAAGATTCTTACCTTAGATTTTGTGGGATTTCAGAAATGTACAGTAATTTTAGCCCTTTCAATGCCTTTAATCAGTGTCCTCTTTAGTGGACAACAGGACTTACTGCTTTTCATTTTTTCCCAATTTCCATACTTTAGGAAGCAGAGGGTTGAGCAAGGTCGAAAAGATTTTAATTAGAATTGTGGAAAGGGGAGTCAGACTAACGCTTTCACATCCAAAGACAATCTGTCATTACTGTTGATGATTTTGTAAAGACTGAGAATCTTGCAGGGTCACTATTTGCAAGACTGCGACTAGAATCCTTTTGAAATTATTTCCCCATCATGCACCTAGTGAAAATTTACAAGAAGAGAAACTGTCAAACATTAAGAAGATACAGATGCAGCTTTTGTCCGCAGATGCTCTTATGTGTGCAGTAGTTTGTTGAAAAAAAAAAAAAAAAGTGAAGTGAACACGACTTAGGAACTTAGTGGTGTTTGGTTCATGTTTGGTGCTGGAGAGAGTTCACTTACTGGTTATTTACAACGCCCACATTACAATGTGCATGAGCCAAGACTAAAAACTCGTGATAGTATTAAATACGGTTGATTTTATCGGATTGCCGAGCCAAGAAAAAGACTTCAGTTAACTTAAGACGCTATCCTGACCACCTTACACCAAACCATCAAGATGACAGGAGCATGCTGCAACTCTAGCAAGACTCCCGAAACAGTGAAAACGCTTGAAAAATGTTACAAATGTTTTTGGTGTAAGGCTGGCATCGGTGTATTCAGGAGATGGAGTAGAGGAGGGCCAGACAGTCTTCCGGTTCCTCAGTCAGGTTTTTGGAAAAATAATTAGAGCACACAAACCAGCAGGAGGTGCTCATTTCTGGAAGAAGCCTTTTTGTGTTCAGATTTGTTCAGATTCTTATGTTCAAAACTCCACATAAGAATGAATACATTACCATTAAATAACCCTTACATTTTGAGACCAAGCGAGATGAGAGATGTTTTTCAACCACAATACTAAAAAAAAGAAATAAATAAACATAACAAAACTTCATCTCATCGCTTGACTCATTTAACAATAGATTGCTTTTTAATGTTTCCTATCTTTCTAGTATTTTCATTGAACTATTGTTAGTTTAGTCTGTCCGGTCTCATCTCTTCTTTGGCCATATATACAGTATAGACACTTACTAAGACAAATAGATGAATTAAAATAAAGCAGATTTTGAAGTGGTACTATTGGTGAAGGGGGGAAAACCTGCAGTTCCCCAGTAAAACAAAGGGGGGCACCATAGAGCAAATTATTTCCGGCTCACAGCTTCTCTAATCTGTGGAGTCTCTATTCAACTGGCTAAACAAACCACCTGAAACCAGTGACCAAACTACAATTGTTTCATCCAGTTTAAGGCAGTGCGCTTATGCTCTGAGTGGATGTTATGAGGTATGATATAAAATGATTCACATGAATTATGGTCTTGAGGAAAAAAAAAAAAAAAAAAAAAAAAAAAAGTAAACCAAAATCGATTTCTTTTTGACTCAATTATTCCCATCAGGTTCTACTTCACTTGCTTTAATTTGCTTTCTTTTTTGCTCTGTGCACAAGAATAAACATTCAGACTCCGACTCCATAGCATTTAGCATAAGAGCTATTTTGCCTTTGCTACTGTTCTGGAGACTCCAGGAGGCTAGGCTGGCCCATTTTAGCAGAGCCAGAGTCTGCTGAGCAGTGTGCTTCTTTCACCTAGCCTTTAGGCTCTTGTAGTACACACTGGCCTTATTGATTTAGGAACAAACCCAAGAAAACAGAAACAGCTTTCATGCCTTCCAAAATGCCGTCATTCATACTGGCTCTGCTCTTTCATACCCATATTGGTTTTTCTTCTTTTATTCGCTTAATCTAAAGCCTAGTAAATCCTGCACCAAGATGTACAGCAGAAAAGAGGGCGATTGGACAAAGAAAACAAACCTACATTCGGCTGATTTCCCTGCCCTACAAATTATGCTGCTGATGCAAATGATCCGAGTTGTGTGTTTCGGTCACTCAGGCTGGATTTGGGTAGAGTCAGCCCATTTTCAGCGCTAAAGGACAGTTTTCTGACCAGAGCTGGCCCTCCTGCACGGGCTGCAGCCGATCTGTCTGTAGATATTAATAACTGATGGCTGCTCTCGGCTCATAAAGCAGTCAGCTGATTGGTTTAAAATGAGCTGAAGTTCACAGCTCAAATTGAAATTGGAATCTATCGACTAGCCGCAGACCGAGGATGGGCCCACATACCAACGAAGCGGAGGATTAAACAGGCTTGTTCCTCAGAAAATTAGAATGAGGGGAAAAATGCAAAGATGCAAAGAAGACAGGACAGTCAGGAGCCGGAAGGGAAAATCAATTAGCATCACGTATAGAATTGTATTTTTCCCTTTTTAAAGAAATGTGTTTTTTTGTGTTTGTCTTAAAAGGCCAAAACCAAGGAAAATCAATGCCCCCCTTATGGGTTGATTTACTAAAAATGTACAATTTATCATTTGCTGTCTAGTCTAGTGTCTTGAACTCATTGTTTTAGTGGGGCCACAAAAGCCGAGACACCCATCATATTGTGTAGGTTCCCCTTGAGGGTCCGATTGAGGCATGGGCTCCACAAGACCCCTAAAGGCACCCTGTTGTATCTGGCATCAATACATAAGCAGGAGATCCTTCCTGTAAGTCCTGTAAATTGTGAGGTTGTGCCTCCATAGATCCCATCCTTGAGTGCCCCTGACCCTGTTCACCGTTTTTTCTTCCTGAGATTGTAAACCAGAAAACCCCCACAAGACCTGCCTGATGTTCTGACCCAGTCGCCTAGCCATCACAATTTGGCCTCTTGTCAAAGTGGCTCAGATTATTATGCTTGGCCATTTGTCCTGTTTTTAACACCTTCTTAACCTTCAAGAACTGACTGAACTGAATATGACAGTTGCCACTGTGGATGGTTGTACTTGTTGGTTGAAATGCTATGCTGTGATCCAATATGTATTTGTGGTAGGTTTCCATGGTGACAAAAAAAACCAAAAACATATAGCTGGCTATGAGTTATCATTACCCTGTCTGTTGCGTAGCAGACCTTCTTATTTACGAATATCCATTACTCTACGCAAGAACCCAAAATAACCTGGCTCTGAGTGAAAGCCTTAGCTGCCTTCACTTTGAAAAGACGCTGGGGCATTGTGGAAAATATAGTGTCCTGATGTTTTGCTCAGCACTCTAGGATTAAATTCACTTTTTGCAGGGTACAGCAACATTTTACTGAGACACATGCCCCAGTAAATTGGGTGTAACAATACCCCTGCTATCTATCCATCTCAATCAGTCTTAAAGGCACAGTGACAAAAAACAGCCTGTTTAATCCTAAGGGACAAAGAGAGGCTGGAAAACAGTTGTGTAGAAATGAGCGGTGACTGTTTTTCCAGCACAAGCTTAAACCAACAGCATCATTTTTTTGTTCTCAGGTGAAAGAAATAAAGAAAATAGGTGATCTAATTATTTAAGGGACAGTTTATTCCCTACTGTATTAGTAAAAGTAGAAAATCACACTTCAGACCAAGTGGCCTGTGCTGCCCCCTGGCCCGTTCTCTGTCAAATACATCTCCTCAATCTCCCTCTCTTTCTGCACCTGTGTGCATGCACAAACACTCTCCACCCCCCCCCCCCCCCCCCACACACACACACACACACGTTTATGCAGGGTTTGAGATTGAGCCAGCAGAAGGTAGGCTACAGTGGAATGAGGCCTAGTGTTGCATAGCACAGCCTGAACCAAATGTCATACACACTTACATCCACGCATTCATAAATCAAAATAAATGCACGCTGAAATCTTGTTCCACTTAAAAGGTTCAGTGTGTAGCCCACTTGACAATGTGCTATAAATTCTCTCTCTCTCTCTTGCTCTCTCGTTCTCTCTGAGACTCTGTGCACCAGAGAATAAGTGTGTGTTTACAGTGGTGTGTTGGGAGCTGGGGAGTGAAGGGCCGTCCAAACAGTGCCAGTGTCATCAGAGAAAGGCCACACTGTCAGCATCTCTCAGTCTTCTCTACAGGGAGTGTATGAGTGTGTGTGTGTGTGTGTGTGCGCACAAGAGAGACTGTGTGTGCGAGAGAGCAAGAGAGAGGGGGGAAGCAAGCCCAGGTCCATTCTCCAGCCCATACTGCAGAGTCGTTTAGACAGTGAGTGAGTGCTGAAAGCTGCCCAGGAGCCTTAACCTGACGTTAATGCTGGGTTCAGCAGATCTGTGAGTGGATCTATCTGCTAAAGTGAGCCATCAGACAGCAAGACTCCGCTTTAAACAGACATGGCTGGCCTTGCTAATCCAGTCTCTGGCTAAAGAAAAGGAAAAAAAAATAGAGGAGAGTTTCTGGCTACGCCCTCAGGTGAAAGCAAAATATCTGACGCCATTTTGAGCAAGGCTGCAAAATACTGTTGAATTTCCTTAATTTAAAAACCTCTACAAATGAATGTTCAATTCCCTGTGATGCCAAACCAGATAGATACATTTCACAGGTTCTAAATGCTTGAAAATTAAAGTTTCCTAAATGGTTCTTGGCGTGAACGTACAATGTTATGTAATACTGATAACCGTTTGCTTTAGCATATCTTGGGGAGTCCCACAGGGTTCTATTTTAGGGCCTATAAAATTATGTTAATTATGAGTAATATAGCTAATTTAGTGAAAATATTAGAAGTAAAGAACTGACACATGGGTGTACATACAGCACCTTAGGGCTTACTTAAAACTGCACTCTTAGCAATAATGGTTCTATAGTGTTAAAAAGGGTTCTTTGACTTCAATAGTGAAACCTTTATTTGATGCAATATTATTTTCCATAAGGGATTTTCCATCATGGGGAAGAACCGTTTACGCAAATAAGATGCACTACGTGTCCAAATGTTTGTAGACACCTATTCTAATGAATGCATTTAGACACAGATGCACACACACACAGCTTGTCTAGTCCTTGTAGAGAAGCACTGACAACAGAATTGGAGACCCTCTGGAGCATCATCCAACATTCTGACCTCACTAACGCTCCCATCGCTAAATGCAATCAAATCCTCACAGCTATGTGAGCTATGCTTCTTATTAATGTGTCATAAGCTCCTATTTCTCCAATTTTTTTAAGACAAATACCTAAACCTACCTGAACAGCAACTCTTCCGCCTTTATTATGATGTTAAATTGTACTACAGATTATAGGCTGGGTTATTTCACAGGTCTCTAATGCTTTTCATTGTAGCCATAAACGACATCATAAATTCTCCAGTGCCCTCTCATATAGCGTTTATAGGTCCCCTTTGCTGATATGAATTAGAAGCACATTAGATGTGTTATTACCAGTGTATACACACACTCACACATAGGCATCTGTCTAAGTTGTTATTAATGCATTACAAGCTCCTACTTTCAACTCCCTCTGTCAGCAGTATCACATTATAATGAGCGAAATGGCTGCCTCTGGCTCTGACATTGAGCGTTAGCATGGCAAGGTTGTCCTCCCAGCTGTCATATCGGCACTCTCGTTGCATAATTCTCCACGGCGGCTCTGCACGTTTTCCAAACAGCGCTGAATCATTTGGGAGAGAGGGAGCTGGAGGAGGGAGCGAGCGGGGCCGACATTAGAGCCGATGCACAGAGCGTTTTTTGATTAGCCGCGACGGCTAGCGCCGCAGAGTGCTCCTTTGTGCTTCTCGCTTTAGCCGCGCATGACTAGCGGGTTATTCGTCAGAAAAACGTAGCGAGAGACGGCAGAGACTACAGTGGAACTGACGTGCCTCTTGGCGCCGTAATAAATTAGCAATGCTAGCAAAAGATAGCAATGCGAGCAGCTTGCCAGCAATCATTTACTGTACTTCTGACAATAATGGCTCTCGGCTTGCATGTATGGCTCTTAAAACCCCTTAATTGATACAGAGCCTTTATATTATGAGCAGGCTCTAAAAAAAAGCTTGTTCACATACACACCTACACCTCATTTAGGCCTTATTAAATGGTTCTTTAAAGACCAAACCAGCCACTGAAAGGTTCCACTCGCTCCAAAGAACCCTTTTCTGGAGTGCACAGAACTGAAATCACTTTTTATACAGGACAGAAGTGGACTGGAATGCTAAGAAGTGGGCAAGCAGACCTATTTCCTACAGGTGTGCTCTCGTTTGTCTATCTGTCTCTTCTTGGCTGTTGCTCCTCAGCGTCAGCTGGCTGAGGGGAACAGGTGGAGCGGTCCTGAATGAAGACAATTAAACACCTCTGAGAAACAGAGCCAAGTCCTTTCATCCCCCCCCAACCTTCCCCAGTCACTCCCTCTCCCTCCCTCCCTCTCTCGTTCTGTCTCATTCTCTCCATCTTTCTGACAGGACAGGATGGTAATGCAGGCCTCTTGACTTTGGGAACTCAACCTCAGGGTCAGGACGCATCACTCATTGGGGGTCAGCAGGGGGCGCACTATCAGGCTCAATTACCATGACCTGTCAGTCAAACTAGCGTAGCATACAGCCACAAGTCATTATCTGCAAAACAAAGGACACACGTATCTGTGTCCATTAAGAGCAGAGAGATGGGATACGCTTTCACGCCAAGTGGCACAAAGATTTAAGATGAATGAAGTACTGGTTGATTAGGTCACATAACATGATGACCCCAGTTAGGTCAACTACACATATTACGTCGAGCCGGCTCACTGGTAGTACATTAGTAAACCTCCAGACTGGAAGGCTTTTGACAATGGAGCGCTGAGCCCTTGCTGGGATTCACACTTCCAATATTTTTGCTGAGCAGGCAGTCGATTTACACTGCCGATATTTTAACCCGGATTTAAACACGGATATATAGATTCTAGATCTATATAGAGTGGCGCAACTGTCTAACTGCCTGCTTGTCAAGTGATGGAATATCATAAGAGCAAATCCCACCACAACCCTCCATGATCAGCTGTCTAATAACCGGAAGGCCTCCCTCCAGGTGAGAAGTTCCAACACTACTTAAAATATACACTATATGTCCAAATGTTTGTGGACACCCTTTATAATGAATGCATTTAGATATTATATGTTGCACCCATTGCTGACACAGATGTGCAAAGGCCCATACACAGCTTGTCTAGTCCCTGTACAGATGTTATTGCCAATAGAACAGGACTCTCTGGAGTAGATAAGCATGAACCTGTTGGCACCATGCCTAATGCCGTGGGCATGGGCTAGAGGGGTATAAAGCCCCCCAGTATTGAGCTGTGGAACAGTGGAACCGTGACCTCTGGAATGATGATGGTGATGCTCCATCCTATACTTTTGGGATGGATGAGTTGGGGATGAGGTGGAGCGGTGGTCATCCAACATCCTGACCTCACCAACACACTTGTCGCTGAATGTAATCAAATCCTCACAGCAATGCTGTGCTAAATCTAGCAGAAAGCCTTCCCTGTTACTCCAGCAAAAACAGGACAAGCTCTTGAACGAGCAGCTGTCCCAATACTTTTGTGCATACATTGTACACTAGGCCCTTTGTATCTTCCTTCAATCTCGCACATGCTTCTCCCTCACGTGTGCTGGGATGTGCAATAATGACAGAGTCAGAAAGCGATACAGTGTCTGACCGTAATTACTCGAGAATCTTCCAGAAACGCTCCGCTATCATGGCAGTGCTGCATGTCGAGGGAGATTATTTCCCTGGTCTCCGTCGACAGCGGCGGCTGCTAGCGAACAGAATCGACTGTCAGCTCGCGTAATTATGCCTATAGAAGAGCACTTCATAGCTGCACTCCACACTCGCACTTCTTAGGGAGCCATTTTCAGGCCGACTCCATCCCCAGACTTTATGAAAAGACACACTTTAAAAAACTGTCGTATTGAATTCTCGCCGCCTCGGCACCCCCTTCAGCTCTGCTCTAATTCTGACAATTAATTACTGCGTTTCTTTCTGACTGACTGAAGATCATTCACTGTAATGTGCTGGGGGAGAATACTGCATTAGTGTAATGACACTAGTACACATGATACTGCAGTACCGCAGTAATCCTACAGAGTGTTATCCCACACTACCAGCTGATCTGACATCAACGAGACTCCAGCATTATCCACCGCAGGCCTACCGATTATGTCAGTGTGATGCTAATTCTGCACCATTAGCCAGTTTTCGAAGAGTTACGACGTGCAATGAGCTGGCTGTGACACAACAAGACCTACAGACAAACGTGGATGGAGGAGTCAGACAGAAAGAAACACACATAGACACACACACACTTGGATTTGAGTGGTCTGTGTCCTCTAATGGTGGCGTTTGGGGAAAATCATGCAGTCAGATGGTTCTCAATGCTGCGGCCCTGATCAATGCTAACGCCATTACCATCATCACTCATCTGCTCTCAAGCATATATTTATGAGCTCAGGAGACCTGTCCTTACTGGCACACTTCTACTGTGCGTGTTTACCGTGCGTCTATGTGTATGTGTGTACGCTAGGGTGAGTGTGTCTACCGTTGTGGGTGAAAACTACAAACGCTAGCAGACTCATGCAAGCTCTAATCCACTTACTGATGTAAACACGCATATCTCCATTTACAGGAATGGCCTCTGATCCAATAATGCACGTTTGCCAGAGGAGCAGACGTCTGTGTGGATATAGAAACATGTGCTTGCATTCAGCTCTTTGTGACGAACCCATGATTGGGGGAAAATGTGGAAATTTGGTACCTGTGAAGACATATGGCTGGACATATGCTTCTTTAACCCTCTGTGCAGGCAATGCGGGTGGTTCCAAGGAGTTTAAGAGGTTAACCCCTTAAACCTTTGTGCATAGGACTAAACGTCAGTTCTTCACTCTCAGGACTACATGAATGCCAAAATTAGACAGTTATACAATTACACAGACCCTAAAATAGAACCCTGTGGGACTTCACAAAATGTGCTAAATGATTACCATATAATTTGAGATAATTAGGACTAATTAGTGAATAATAAGCCAAGGGTTCAAAGTCAGGGTTCAAAGAAGCCAAAAGGCCTTTCCTTGGGTTACTGAGGTTAAGCTTAGGTTTAGATTTAGGCGTTAAAGAATTATTCAAGTCATTCAGCTAGAGCATAACGAGTCAGTGTAACTCCTCACAAATATAGCAGTACTGACATATGTCTGCACGTTATGCTCACTAAATCTTAAATAGCCCTGCATGCTAAGCATCAGGACTTTGTCACGAACAGACACTGTCATGTCCTCGTGGCTCGGCCAAGGCCAATAAATCCATTAGATATAGAAAAGCGAGGGCGCGCGTACTCTTAATGAAGCCGAAGTTAACCCGTGTGATGATGATTCTGCACACATCACGGCATGGCCATGGCTTGGAAAACTGATCAGGATTTACTAGTAGAGCATATCTGAGCTTTGATTAGTGGGGCTCAGGCTTCAGTTCCTTCTCTTCTGTGTGTCTGTGTGTCATGTCTGGGTAGCGGAAAATGAATCATTTATGACTTTCTGGAATCAGAGACCTTGAGAGAGAGAGAGAGAGAGAGAGAGAGAGAGAGAGAGAGAGAGTGAGAGAGAGAGAAGGGAAGAGAGAGAGAGAAGGGGAGACAGTAAATATCGGCTAGGTTGAAACCAAGGACGGCGGCATGTGCTTGGAGCACTACAGTATATTTCCCCTGATACGCACACACAGACCACAGATAGGCCCGGTGCTAGGAGCTCCACAAGCAATATTAGGCTTTAAGACTGGCCACACACTCGCACAAACAAACAAAGTACACTCCTACACACCTGCACCTACTGTGTATAAACGATAAATTGTTACACACAGGGCAGTGTGGGACGTGCTACAAAGCGAGTATGTGCTAGCATGGGCTGAATTAGGTCCTTGTGCCTATTGGCAAGAGACAGCAGGCTTCACAAAACATAGAAAATGAGAAAAAGAAAGAGAACGGGATGGTGACCATGATGGAGATGCACCCGATGCACCACTCCGGGCCCAGTCCAATAACATACATCTCACGTTCACTTGAGCCCTTGTCATTGATACGCACAGGAAACCGCACGCTAGCCCACAGGAAATGCACTATCACATCCTCCCCGCCGCTCGCAACCAGAAGCGACCTCCAGGAAACCAGAAGCAAACCCTGCACTATATATGTGCTAGCGCTATACTTTTACAATTATACCCTAAGGGGAGCGTGTGCGATTTCATTCCTAAGGGGTCTGAGCTTAACATGACATCTCATTGAACACACCTCGGTCAACTCATCACGTAATCGGTATGCAATGTTTGCATCCTCTTGGCATCTTCTTAATCTTGGATAATCTTACTTACTGTAGACTCCTGGTTGTGACATCACAACCATGATGAATTCAATATAGTGAAGAGGTAAATTGTTACACACAGGGCAGTAGAGGACTATGCAGCGTTTGTGTAGTATATCATGATCATGATATGGGCCCTTCAACAGTACACTACGTCCCACTGCTTGAGCTAAAAGTTGCTAGGATACAACTGAATAGGTACTAGACGCAGGCCTAGTATCTATTAGTGTCCTGCTGACTCCCCCTCCCACCCTGACCGTCCCGCTTCGTCCCCCTTCTGCCTCTCCCAGCTGCTGTCAGAGCTGCACCCACTAATGAACGCTCGGAAGAGTCCCGTCTCAGCCCTGAGCGCACCGTGGGACGCGGGCTGCAGTTATGATTCTATTATTAGCCCATGTAGTGGAGGGACTTTGTGACGTCTCGCCTTGATAAATGAGAGTTCGTTAATTGGATGCAGAGAAAACGCCCGTTTTGCCGCTTTTGACACGTCTGGATCCCCAAGCAGGAGTGTTCCAAAGATTCGCAATTAAGTGACGGCAGGCAGAAAGAAGGCTGGTTATTCAGGGGCCGGTAGGCAAGCCGATTAGGGGAGGAATGTTATTAGGACCGCGGCATAAACAGATGATTACAAACGCGATAAGACCAGCTGAGGTACAGGGCTTGGGAAGGGACAGGGTGCAGGAATCAAGCCCCCCAAAGCTGAGTCAAAGAAAAAGAGAAAAGGGAAATGAGAAAAAAGAGAACGGCCTATGTGCCTTCAGATGGGAAGAGCAGTCTTTTGGCTTGGCTGCCTATTGTAACTCAGTTGTGACAGTTAGTGTCAGTTTTTTTGTGAAGGATAAGACAAAAAGAGCTGTAGGGATAGAGAATAGACGAGAGAGAGAGAGCTGGAGAAAGACAGGGAGAGAGACACCTGTAAAAACACGGATTTAGTGGTGCTTCTTTCCACTTGGACAGACCCAGGTGCCGCCCAAGAGGACTCCAGTGACTGGGAGCGAATGTCTAACAGTCCGACATACTGACACCTGATCTGATTTTTTTTTCCTCGACTGAAAGCGTTTGGTCCCATCTGTGAGGCTGAGGCAGAATTAGTGAGCGTTTCGGGCAACCTAGAGACCTGTGCGGCTAGAAGGACAAGAGAGTGGAGAGTGATGTGCATTCTCGGCAGTCAGTCTGATGGATAAAGCAGGACATCACATCACATGCAGTATCTGGACAGGAGGGTCAAGAGAACTCCCTCTGGTTTTGGCAGTCGTTCAATATGGCGGACTATTTCTTTCATTCATCTTCCTTTCCAACCCCTAACACCCCACCTCACATTCTCTGGACCTCCACTATCATATACTGTCAATATGTGTAACAGGCTGGAGGCATACCAATACACACAACAGACCGGATATACAGTAACTACTGTTATATACGCTACCAATACACACAACAGACCGGATATACAGTATCTACTGTTATATACGCTACCAATACACACAACAGACCGGATATACAGTATCTACTGTTATATACGCTACCAATACACACAACAGACCGGATATACAGTATCTACTGTTATATACGCTACCAATACACACAACAGACCGGATATACAGTATCTACTGTTATATACGCTACCAATACACACAACAGACCGGATATACAGTATCTACTGTTATATACGCTACCAATACACACAACAGACCGGATATACAGTATCTACTGTTATATACGCTACCAATACACACAACAGACTGAATATACAGTAACTAATGTTATATACACTACCAATACACACAACAGACTCAAGACCTCTACTGCTGTATCATTACAGGAAAACTTCATATCTCTAAAATGATAATGCTAGAGGAGTAGGGAAAACATGTTGAACATTAATGCATGTTGAAGTAGTGAGGTTTTATTCCAAGCAATTGCAGACTACCGATACTGATCCATCCATCATGAAATTGTTCACGCAATATAAAAGGCAGATCAATACAAAAATAATAAAAAGTAAGCTTGGAGGTGTTTCAAGTGGCAGCCTGAAACACAGTACTGCTAAGGCCATGGTTGCAAAGACAGACAATAACTCTATACTGCTCTATAATGATGTAGTCATTCTGACCAACTGCAATGCTCTACCAATGCTTCCAAACTTGAGCCTCCTTTGCGAATAGTCAGTCCCGCTGAATCCCTGCACTCAGTAATTGTCCATTTTGTCACCTTTTGCCATCACTGACCTGTCTGTACAAGAGACATGATGTTCTGTAACATTACTGCTGCTGCCAAGCAGGCACAGGATAGACACTAATTATGATCGGTTGGTACATGTTTAGTTTAACCCCTAAGAGCCTGTATGTAAGCCTACACTTCTGACATTCGTATACTGACATTACTGTCAGAATAAACCTCGTATTCATAGGCCCCAACATAGAATTCTGTGGGACTCCACAAGACACGCTAAACCAAATGGTTACAGAACGATTCACAATATGGATTAATAACTCGATTACATATTTTACTGCAGTCCATTTCTAGAACTACCGCTCTACAGGATGCACTGCATCAAAATAATGTAAACGCTGCTTGATAGTACGACTGTGACAATGGCATTAGGGTTTGATCAGTCAGACAATCAAAGGAATTGTAAGATTGGTTCGAGTGGTTCAGATCTTTGCTGGGTACATTCCTACTGAGTCCTACAGCTGTAGATTTAGGCACCTGTTCAGATATTCCCCTTCCTGTAGACCTGCGAAGAGCAAAGCATGTGTCGAGTCAACAGAGCCTTTTACTCCATCACCTTCCGCAGACATTCCCTTTCTGCCTTAGGGCGAGGTAGCAAACTCAAAGGAACGGTATTCCACACCTTTAAACACACAAGCACCCCTTCCCTACACACACGCACACACACACACACACACACACACACACAAGCACAAAGACAAACACTCGAGTTCGAATCCCCTATGAAAGAAAAGAGTCTTACTAGAAGCTCACAGCTCCCCCCAAGCCAGACAGATTTAAAACTATTTATTTTTGTCTGGCTTTAAGTTCCTGACGCCATCATGACCCCCCCTCACCCCCCTTCAACTCTCTAGTCGCAGAGCAGTAGGGAAGATTAATTCATATATGTGCATACATGGAGGGCCATAGATTATACAAACTGCACAGGCTAAGGTTTACCAATAGTAGTGCAAGATCAGCAGGTTTAATCCCTGCTTAATGCACATAAGAACTAAATGAAATCAACAAAGAAAAGAGAGAGTAAAAAAAAAAAAAAAAAAAAAAAATCATAAAAAAAGTCATTTCTCAACTCAAAACATCTGGTCCAGGCAGATTATCCCGGGACATTTTGATTAATAAGAAAGAGGTCACGATATTAAAATGGCACCATTTTTTTCTAATAAAAGGCAGATTTAGAGGTGATTTGGAAGTCTCTTAAGTAACAAGGTGAAGAGGAGAGAGGACAAGAGGTGTGTGTGGGTGGGAGTGTGTGTGTATGTGTGTGTGCGCGCGTGTGCATGGGGATTAAAATGATTTATGCCTCGCTGGCATGCCATCCTTTTCACAACATGAGGGGAGAAGACTCTCTCATCAGTCATATCACTCTTCCGTTTTTCAGACCTTCCTAAACACGCTCCGTTTCTCCTCTGCCTCACCTTTTACGGTCAAGCTCACAAAGCCTACAGTACCGCGAACGCTACGTATCCGCCGTTAAAAACCACCCAAGACTCGAACAAACTGTCCACGATGCGACAAACCTCTTCAGGTCTCTTCATGAACTCACCAGAACCTGAGAGAACTTCACCAGAAGCTCTCTTGGAATTTCAGTCGACCATTCGTCTTAATGTCAGAATGTGTAACAACGCTCACATATTCCAGATTAGACATGGAAAGCTGTACCTTACCTGCTGACCAGGTCACCCCACACAGCCTCCAATGTCATGTTCTTTTCATCATGTGGTTCATAAAAGCTGCAGCCATGCTATGAAACCCAGCGTAATGGCTCTGTCACCTAGTTGTAGTTGTGAAGTTACCATACCATCAACAGCTGAGCTCATTAATGTGACCGGCAAGCTAGGATTTGCCTTTTCTGTCCCAAGTCAGTATACTCACACATGAGGTCTTATTATTACACTTTTTTAAAAAATGGTTCATCAATGGATCTTAAAGAATAGTTCTATAAAGGCTTCAATGGTTCCTTTGCTTGGTTCTTCGGATTGGATTTGGATTTCACCTGTGTTTTTCTTTTTGGGTCAGCGCACATGGCAGAAACGCCAGTCTGCGTCTCATAGTTAAAGTGAGGCATGTGTGTTTTGGGCCGTGTTCGGTTCGGACCAAGCAACTTGCTGAAGTTGTGTGGTAGATGAAGTTGTGTGGTAGATGACCTTTTATAGTCGGCTACAACTTTAATTGTCTACCAGAGTACCCAGAGCTTTAGAGGCTGCAGAAAAAATAAATATGAATTGTAAATGAAGTGTGGAAAAGCGTGTTGGGAGACACACTTCTACTCCGTGTTTGACTGCAAAACACTACTAGTAGGACTGATCTTAGTTACAGCTTATTGGTGAATGTGTGCTGTACATTTCTGCAGCCTGTCAACTGAATACTAAGTCAAAAAAAACAAGAACTAGAGAGAAGTGGTCAGTAAAGATCCTGAGAATCTGAGAAATCGTGCGCTAATTGTCCACTTTTAACCAAACACACTGACGGTATTTCTTCAGGTAATACATATGAACCACATATCTGAGTAGCATAAAGCAGATCAGCTGCAGCATTGTCAAACTCAACTGACAAACTGCCAAATACACTGCCAAGTGTATTGCCAACAGCGCTGGTTCGTAGTTCACTGTGTTCGGCTCCTAGCAAACTAAAGCTTTTGCGGATTCTTTCACTACAGTCTCGATGTTTTGCTTCTGTCTATTTCAGCAGGCTGCTCCTCCATCTCTTTTTGGCAGCACTAGCCAGAACGTGCGGCGATAGCATTGCTAGAGGTATTTTCCTGCATTAAGAATGCGACCTGTGTTGTGTCAGCATTAGCGTCACTAACTGAGGTAAATAAATCACCTCAGTGCATTCAGAGACAAATGAGGGTGGTGCTTGTGTGGCACCTGTTAGTGTAGCATCCCGCTAGCTCAAAGCACAGAACCTTCACCCTTACATAAGGGCTTGAAGCTCACTGCTCTGTGTGTGTGTGTGTGTGTGTTTCACCTCTTTTCTTTAAAGGAGGGAAAGAGAACAAACCAAATGGAGTCAGTTAGCATCCAACTATAAGGGTAGTTATCAATATCAGTGCTTTCTCTCCTTTTGTTAAAGAAAAAAACTTAACAAAACAGAAGAGATAAACCAGAGAGGAGAGCTTTTTTGGTGGTTGAGAACCCGACGGGATGATGATGTGTTCTGAAGGACGGCGTTGGTTTTTCCACTGATAAATTAAATCCCCCTCAAGTTGAGCCTCGGCCTTACGCGGAACTCAATTCCAATTTGTCGCTTTGTTTATGTCCATGCTTTTGTCATTTTTGTGTGTGTGTGTCATTGTGTGTGTGTGGGTGTGTGTGTGTGTGTGTTGGCATGTGTACATATCCCCAGGGTGGGAAGTGTGTATTGTGAGTGGATTTGAAGGCCCATTCTCTGGATTAAGCCGTGGTCTAGTTTTGTCACTTCATCTAAACATGATGACAGTAAACCAGTGCAGGCGGCTTTTGTCATCACACTCTGCTCTGTACACCCTGCCACACACACACACACACACACACACACACACACACACACACACACACATCCCTCTCCACCTCACCCCACCCCACCCCAAAAGCGTTTTTACCAAATCGGCCAAGATCACGTCTTAGGAATGATACGCTTGCCCGGAGATGAAGCAATCGGGAGACGAGAATTAGAGGGTGAGAACATGGCGGGGTGCTGAAGCTCACATTAGTAAATTACTGCAGAATTTGGGCTGGAGGCCTTTTTTCATCACACCTTAATCCAACAAAAAGGCCAGCAGAGCCACGGGCTTTGTTAAGCCTTTTTCACCACATGAATTCCTTTGACTTATCAGTGGCTAGTCATTTTTTTCCTCACGGAGTACTCAAAGAAAGTACCCAAAACACACCCCCACACACACAAACAAACAAGAGCCCCCCCCCCCCCCCCCCCCCAAAAACCAGGTGTATACCTTTGGGCCTTTATAAGTAGTTAATCCTCTTTTCCGGACGGGGTGGGAAACCCCAGGGTTCCTCTGTTTGTTTTTTTTTGGTCAGACTCAAGTTACCTTGTGGCATTTATCTTAAGAGTTTGTCTAGCTTCTCTTCTCTTTTCGTGACAGCAACCTCCACTCCAAATCACAACCCATTGTCCGGAGAAGCTTTTTTTTTGTCTTAGAGCTTTTGTTTTCCGTATTGTTCCCTTTGTGCCTTCTGGTATGTGGGAGGTTAAACGATTAAAGAGAAAATTAAAAGGTTGTTTTCGCTGCCATTTCAACACCCTGAGGTCGAAACCTAGCCGTCACCTGACATGCCGGTCGTCACTTCCTGCCGTTCCGCTGCCTTAATGCGAATCCCCCCCCAGTGTTTCTCAAGCACGAAGCCTCTGCCGCCGTCATCCGTACACGGAAAAGACCGGAATTAGGAGCACAGTAGGAGATGCGGTAGTTGGAAAGACTCGAATGAAATTTTGTCAGGCCCCAGGCATATTTTACATGACATTTCAATAATTATGTGCCAATGCATATTCACCTCACAACAGGCGTCAGATGAAAAGCGGCGCCAAAAATAATTCCCCAAACTGTCAGGTGTTTGTTTTATTTGTCGAGCTGCCACTACAATTCATTCTGTACCCGTGACCTCGCACTCTCGCGCACTGACGTGCAATTTCAGCATGTCAGACTTTCAGACTTTCACTGCAGAAAAAAAACTTTTCTGTCAAAAGGATATCAAGGATTTTTTTCTGTTCTGTTCTGTTCTTTCTTTTGTGAAGTGAGTGACAAATGGGTTTTGGGTTTTTATAGAAAATAATATAATATATAAAATATATTAAATCTAGTATTAATATAATATGTATAATCATATTACGTTTAAATAACATTTTACTAATAACAGTAAATAAAATATTATATATATATATATATATATATATATATATATATATAATATAATTAATTATTAAATGAAAAATAAATATAAATTTTAGAGCTAATTATTTTTCAAGGTTTTTTTTAGCTTAATTTAGAAAAAGAATAATAACAAGAACATTTATACACTCGTCATGTTTGATGTCTATCTGTCTGTCTGTCTTCAGCCTGCTGTGATTGGCCATTGAAAAGGTCATCGAGGTCATGCTGAGAGGTATGGGCTGAGGCTAAGCAACACACACTGAGATATCTGAAGGGGGCATGACCTATATGCCACTGTGCAAAACACACACACACACACACACACACACACACACACACACATAGACTACCCTAAATGCTTCTTCTTTCCACACACCCCAGACATTTCCTACTAATCACTGAGGGAGAAGCAGTGTTAGCTTCTCTCTGAGTGCAAACTGCCAAAATGCTTTCATCTGATTTTTTTTTTTAAATACACAATACAAAAAGAAAAAGGAGGTGCAAGAGTGAGGCAGATAGGGTAGAAAGAGAAGGGAAAAGAGAAGGCCACAAACCTCAGTGGTATTAATGCTGGGAAAGCTTGATGCATCACCTCGCTCCTAAGCCCTGAACACAACATCTACTCATTCATCTCAATACACAGGCAGATTTATACCAGGCCAGTGCCATGGGGAGTGGAGGAACACCCTAAGTGACTGTCACTCAAAATTTGGGGTGAGTAGGGGTGAACTGGAGAAAGCAAGGGGTCCACAACTTCAGACTGAGATGAAGTTCCTTAAGCCATTGTTAATCTTAGACTCACTCACACGGGGATTCATCACTGTTTAATAAGAAACAGGTGGTACGTGTGGTGCTGCGTCGTCAGTGGTGGAGAATGCAGTCACGTGATATGGTGAATGACCAGTTTGGTCATAGGCAGCGTTTAATTTGCAAGACAGGGCTTCTTGCATGAAAACATTTTGACCGTCTTCCTCTCGTCCTCTCTTTCATTCCTCTCCCTTTTTCCCCTGCTTAATTTCTGCCTCGCTAATTAAGCAGATCCAATGCTTGATGAGATTGCAGGTACTTCAAAGTCTTACCGCAAACCCGATGGCGAGCGCTTCATTTATCTGAAAGGTCTCGATGCCACCTCTGCTGCCTGCCTGGCTTTCTAATTAGGACATGTTCATTTAAAAAGCCAGGCCCTTCCAGTGTAAAAAGAAAACATAGATCATATAAATACTAAAAATCTTAAATCTCCAAAATGGCAAATTTACAGGAGAAGGAAAAAAAAACGTCTAATAAAATTTCCCTAAGCCCATATATAGAACCATATTTTCTTTTTAAAATAATGTATTTCTACTTTTAGCCCATTTTCTACCCAATACGGAAGGTTACTTACCCCCCACACACACCTAGCAATGCTCCCAACACTAGATAGCCAGTGCACTCAAAGAAAAATCTTATACAACAATTAACAGACCTCTGTGCTGACCACCATCACATTAGGAGTGATGTGGGGAGAAAATACCATCAACCCAACCTTGGCAGAGCAAGACCAATTGTGCTCTCTTGGACTCCAGCTGCTGATGGCAATCTGCATGACCTGGAATTCAAACCAGCAATCTTGGATCAGTGGTCCACTGGACCACTCCAGCAGAACCAGATTTCTATACAAATTTAAAAACCTGAAAAATGTGCACTTAAATACCTGGAAAAAAACAGGAACCTAATACCTCAAACACAGAAGGCTAAAATGTTTAAATAATAAATTAAAAAAAAGAATATTCTAGTTACTTTTGAAACATGCCTACAAGTCCATGACCGTTCAAACAGTGAAACTGGAGTTCTCTAATTATTAAAAAATATATATTAAAAATACACGGGTTCTCCGTCTCTCAGCCATGTGAAGCCTTTAGCAAGAAGCCAAAGAAAACCCACCACTTTCACCCTTGGTTGAATATTCTGTTGTCCGTGGGATGCCAAAGCATACCACATGTGAAGTTTGGCCATGTGGAGCTTTCCAAAGCTTAAAAAATACATTCTATTTGCTTTCAATAATAATGAAACCGACATAACACAAGCCTCGCTGGATCTGCACTACCTTTGAGTCTCCTTAGAGTAACATGCCTTTTTAAATTCCATTTGAATTAAGGCTGACGAGTGTAGAAAGTGCGTTGGTAAGTAGGTAATGTGCAACTCTTTTCTGCAACTTTTTTTTTTAGCCTTTACATGTTACTGTGTGTTTTTGTGTGAGCTTTGGTGTGTTGCATGTAGCCGAGGGTCAGCCGGAGCATCGCTGTGCGGAGCAGTGAGTCATAACTCCTGCGGCACACAGTCAGAAAAGCTCAGGAAGCCCACAACACTCTAAATGAATGTGACAACATGACATCGGAGCGGGAAACGAACTGTTAAAAATGCCAAGGGTTAGGGCTCCGTCTGTCAGGGGTGCATACACACACATACATTCACACATTCACATAAAATAACAAAAGACCCCAGAGTAAGGATCATGCACTTAAATATTACAAACACTGTGGACACAGGGTAAACACAGTGTATAATTGACTGGATTGTCAATTATAGATGCCTCACAGATGCTCACTTAACATTCAACTGAATGTCTACTAAATGCAACTCGAAGCTAAATGTAAATGACCTACACCTAACCCGAATATTGAATCAACCTTAAAACCTAAACTTAACCTTAAAACCTAAACCTCAAAATGGTCAGTTTAAGGTGTTAGCTGCTGCGTTGCAATCGATGGAGAATCATTCACGTTCAGTTGCATTTAATGTTAGTTGACCATCTACGAGGCATCTACAATGGACTATCCAAATAACGTGTTCATTTTGAACCATATCGGTCTCTTGCTGATGTTCACACAATGTAAAGGAGAGGTGCAACAATCCAAGTGCAATGCAGTGTGTGATGCAAGATACTACCCCCCCCCACACACACACACACACACACACTCACACACCCCATGTCTGATACCAATACTGCAACTTTGAGTATCTGCTCAAGATACCAAGCTCAATCAGATACCACCTCTTTCCCCTCTGCTAACCTAGACCTCTAGGCCAATTTGGCAATGATTTTTTTAATTGTTTGCAAATTGTGCAACAATTTATTCGCCTAAAACTTCCTAAGACTTTACAAGTCATTTTTCAGGAGATTCTAGACTACCTAAATGTAGAAATTTGAGATGTAAATATGAACAGAGTTTAGATATTTGTACAAATGTCACCCCTTTTTTCATAAATTTACGCCCGCAATTGGAGTTGCTTACAAAGACTCAAGACTATAAAATAATTTGCCTGCAAGTTAAACTGATCCTGAATTATGAAGCCTAAAATACTGGCATGTAGCATATAGCTGGCTTGAACCATGCAGAACCATGCGTGATAGATTAGGGTAATGGATCGGACGGACAATACTTCTTTTTACTTCTTCACATCAGAATGGAGGGGAGGTGTGTGTGTGTGTGTGTGTGTGTGGGGGGGGGGGGGGGGGGGGGTGATCCCAGTGATTTTGAGCATGACATGATTGTTGGTGTCAGAGGAGCTGGTTTGAGTATTTCTAGAACTGCTGATCTTCAGGAAGTTTCAGCACAACAGTCTTTAGAGTTGATCTCATCTGAATGATGAGAGGTGAAGGTCAACAGAGGATGGCCAGACTGGTTAGAGCTGACAGAAAGGCTACTGTAACTCATGTAACCACTCTGTACAACTGCGGTGGGAAATAAAGCATGTCCAACTTTAAGGAGGATAGGCTACAAGAAGGTCTACAGAAGACACTACTCAACAAAACAGTAAAATATAAGAAATACAGAACCCTCATGCACTACATTACCTGTTACCCATTCTCATGGCCTTCATACCGCCTTAAATAAAAGCAATTCTCTCACCTACTGTATGAATTTTCCTTGAGTTTACAAATGAACTTTTTTTTTTTTTGTAGATGAGTAGAGTGGAATTCCTTTAGTATGGCTTACATTTACTGAAGTGTTGAAAACAGCCTCAGAATATCATTTGGCCAGGAATGAGAAATTACAATTACAGAGGCTGCTGCAAGTTACTGTTAGCGAGACTGCATTACTCCGTCTCCGAGTCGCTGAAGTGTGCTCTGTTCATATAGATCTCTTTCCATTTCTCTCTTCCTTTTCTTTGTATCTCTCTCTCTCTCTCTCTTTCTCTTTCTCTCTTTGGATCTCTTTTGCATTCAGTCCTCTGCTGTGAGCTCCTCCTTTGCACTTTAATATCCTTCTGAGAGGCACAGTTTCTGTCAATATTTTATCGACTCCGGCGCATGTGGGTGTGCTTATTGGAGTGGGTGTATGTGAGTGGGTGTGAGTACATGTGTTTGTGCGTACCTGTCTGTATGTGTGAGTTAGGGGGTGTGGCTGGCTCACCACAGCGGTGGAGAGATTTCAACTGTAACTGTCTTCATTCTGCGCGGCCCCGCCCGTGACCGGCAGCTGCAAACCAGAGTCAAATAGAAGAGGAATGATAACTGTAACCAACAAAACATGCCACAAGAGGAAAAGAGGATGGTGTCCTCCATTTGAATGTCTATAGTGTCAAACCCTTGTCTCTTCAAAATGTTCAGACTATGCCAGTTATTAGCCAATTATCAGTTTATGATCATTTATATGGAGAATTGTAAGTTTGGGCTGGAGTTCTGGTGGCTTCTGCTTTGTGGTAGAAGGACACACCACCCTCTGATAAGTTAAGCTAAGACTGAGGGATAGGACTGGGTTAAAGGGAGGAGACGGTTGTGGTGGGGTCCGGAAACTTTGTCAGGAACACGTTGACAAGGTGGAGATGGAATTTTTAGGATGCTAGACTGGATGGAGGAGGGGATTCCTCCCAACTTCATTATCATGGTTGGAGGCTGGACGGTTGGTGCTTTTAGGTATGTGAGTGATATGTGACTTTGTTGGTATTTTCATTTTCAGCTAAAAAATGAACACCTGCCCAATGTTAGGTATCAATTGTGATTAATGAATAATTATATAAGCTGCTTGAGTTACTCAGTTGTCTTGGTGTTTGAGTTCTTCTCCATGTTACTTCCATGACAGGGGGTAATACACACACACACACACACACACACACACACACACACACAGTGAGGAAAGTATTAATAGAATTTACAAAGTATTTTAAAAAAAATATATATATATATATATATATTCAAGCAGCTTTTATAATCATTCATTAATCACAGTCGAGATGTTTAATTAATTGTGATGATGATTTGAGGTCATATAGCCCAGCGCTACTAGCATCATATCGGTTGTAATACGCTCATTGTCTGTATATGTTCTGGAATCCTGGAATATGTTTCCACAAAGAATGGAAATATATATATATATTATTTCCCCAGTTTTTCGCCATACACATTAGCCTTTTTTGTGTTGCACTTGATTAACTTTATTATTTACTGTTTACTATGGATCCAAATGGCACTAAAACTTTTGTTTGCAATAAAAAAATCCTCTTTGATGCTAAAAAAAAACTATTTGACGCTGAAACGATGCACACATTAAAATCCACAACGTTCAATGCATCCTTTCCTTTTTTGTGTATGTGTGCTTGCCTTGGCTCATGCCATACAGTGCTGACACTGCTTTGTTCCTGAATGGTCGAAGTTGCCACTTCACTACACACCAAAAACAGAGACCGCGTTCTCATGGAAGAAGCCGGTAAGGATTCTTTTGTTTTTGCCCTGCTTGAGAAAAAGTGCACGCTCCACAGGCTGCCTTTAACCAAATGTGGTAGATCCGACTCCAAGAACAGCGAGACGTGAGGTGAAGGGTTCCCGATACAGGCAGTTGTTCTTGTTTGGTTCTTTCTTTTAAGTTCCCCCTCCAGCAGTCAGCCAAGTACAGACTTGCAAGGTGTGATTTACGCATTTCACAGTAGCAACAGGCAAATCACTGTTTTGAAGCTGTGGGTTACGCACAGACCACAAATTAGATTGATTTTCTTGATCACACTGCTTACTAGAGACCTGCGGCAGGTGCCAAAGGATAAAGGTGTGTGTGAGAGAATGTGTGTGTCTGTGAACGTGGGAGGAAGAGAGGGAGCAATTAAAACAACAATATTCAGAAAAGATCTACATGCATGCACACATCCCTTCTCTTCCAGAGCTCGCTTTATATAAATAATAAAAAAAAAAAACATGTTGACGTGAGAGCATGAGGAACATTTAAATTAGAAAAAGAAAAATCAAGTGAATGTTTTTCAAGCATTGGAAAGTTCTTCACACTCGCGCATCTCGCGCATCTGTGGCACTTCTAAAACTTCCTCGCCCAGAGAACCATTTGTAGCTTCTTTATGTGAATTAGATCATGCACAATGCACAATGAAGGTGTCACACAGGGTTCTATGGGGCAGTGGTGGCTCAGGGGTTAGAGCACCGGGCTATCGATAACAGGGTTGTGGGTTTGATTCCCGGGCTTGGCAAGCTGCCACTGTTGGGCCCTTGAGCAAGGCTCTTTACCCTCTCTGCTCCTCGGGCGCTGGAGTTGGCTGACCACCGCTCTGGGTGTGTGTGTACTCACTGCCCCTAGTTCACTAGTGTGTGTTTGTGTTCACTACCACAGATGGGTTAAATGCAGAGGACACATTTTGCTGTACAGTGTACACTACAGAATGTGTGAATGTTGCTAAAACACAAAAAACGGGAATGAGCTGTTGTGCGATTGACTGCACAAACTGATTCAGCAGGAATTCTGAGCTTTCCTTTTACAAACTGCCGAAAGCTCAAGAGCAGAGAAGCAAAAGGACTGCAGCAAAATGTGGGAGCTCACTCTTCGGTGAAGTCACGCACTGAAAACCACCGTAGTTGTGAAAGTAGCTAAATGCTAAATCCGGGGAAAAACATGGATGAAGCAGTCTATTAAATGTGGCTGAACACAGTCCTGAAAACACTCCAGACCATTCGCTCGACTTTGTGCTCTCAGATATGAGGCTTTGTCTTCGAAACGTATGTGATTTGAGCCTCAGTTAGCTGGACGTTCCTGGCTAGACATTGATGTCCATGGACCATTGGTTCTTTGGTCATTTGGATGGATCGCTGTCGAGTTCAACTGCCTTTAACTTGAGCAGATAATCGTTTGTTTCATTCCCGGTTCGGCCATCAGCCCTGTGACAAAATGTTTCGCCACTCAGTCGGACTAAAGGTTGCGTGTTCCAGCGGGAATGTGACATCAAGGCACACCCTCTATAATCACTTAAGTGATAAGTCCCTGAAAAAAGTGTTTCCAAGGAATGCTTGGAGGAAGGAGTCCAAGGAAGTTTTTTTATTGCAAAATTTATATTTTTGAGAGAAACCTAACCTTGAAGCTTCTCCTTCAGGAGACCCATCTGTGGACATCCAGTGTCCACACTCCGTCATTCCTAATGATCTGAATCAGTTTAAGCCTAGGCTTCATAACACCTCGTCCTCATTAGCTAAGCAGACATGGATGCCACTAGAAGCCTAGCTCAGAGAACAAGAAGGTGTTTGAATGAGAATATGTGAGAATCTGAATTCACAAAGAGACAAAAAGCAATAAAACAATCATTCTAATTCCTCATGCAGTCATTGTCCCCACCTGAGTTCTAGAGAAGACATGGCTTATTGCATTGTGGTGCTCATGAGCTTTTTGGAAATATGAATAGCTTTAATTAAACGCCACTCGCATTGCCATCTGGCCCTTTGGATCCGGCTCATCAAATGAACCATGGATGAACTGTGCTTTTCCTACACTTTTTCAATTCATTCAGTCTGTTTGCTAAGCAAACCAGCTACGAACTGGAGTAAAGATCTCTTCGGGTAAGAAAGGGCACAGTTCCACTGGCACTGTGTAGTATTTTTCCATAGTAAGACATTTCACGTTTCAAAACACAAATCTAGGATAGAAGATATATGGCACTAAAGGCAAATAAATCATGTAACAATATTCCCATTTTGTTGAATAGATCAGTAGTGAATTGGGGTACCATACAGAGTGACACAGATTAAACTCTGCTCTACACTCGAAAGAACTGCAATTGGGACTCCCTGCTGACTGTAAATCAGTCCAAGGCCAGGTCATTCCTCTGGATCCGGCACTTTACAACTACACCTTCCACTTCAATGGAGGTAATTATGAGAGATATTAAAGGAGAAATATGTGACAGTGATTTATGCAGCCTACTTGTAGCACCTCATGCCTTCAATATGAGTGGGTGGAGCTAAACCAACGGAGGCTGAATAGGCAGATACATTTCATTTGACATCATAAAAAACAAAACAAAAAGAGTGCTCTTGGCACCTTATTATAGCTTGGAAAAAGTGGTTTCCTATGATCTTTCATGATATGTTTGCCATAAAAATGAAATAAGATCTGTAGATTAGAGTGTTCAAAGATTTTAAAATATTAAGTGATTATTGCTGAATCTGAAACTAAAAAACCTGGGCACTAAAGCCCAGAAAGTACAGAGTTCTTTGGGTTCAGACAGTGGTGAAGGTTCTTGTGCTTTGGTACTGTACCCTTGAGGAAGGTTACTTTTCTCTGCGCCAGATGCTAGGCCAGAGAACTCCAATCCCCCATTGAAAAATTCAGTAGATATTTTTCTCTTTTTAGGTCACTGTAGAAAAGAAGGTGTACAGAGTCAGAGGATAATAAAATTGAAATGGTAACCTTTAAAGAGGAGAAGAAAGCACGAGAGAGTGAGTGCCTCAGCTTTCCTCAGAGAGAGAGAGAGAGAGAGAGAGAGAGGGAGAGACAGAGAGAGGGAGAGAGAAGCCCAGGTGAAGAGAGAGAAGTAAAGAGGAGTGAAGCTGACACATTGATTGCAAGATCATCGATTGACACCGAGCAAGTCGGAGAGCAGGATTTTCCCCTTGAGTTTCACACATTCCCGCACAAAGAGCAAACTGACCTGCACTAATATGCACCAACCTGCCATTAAAATCTAAACCTCCCGAGGCCACAAGTAGTCTTGCACTGAGGGAAGTTTGTATCTGAGGGAATGTGTATAAACCCATATTTTAACACTGAATAAAACAAGCCTGTGCGTGTGTTTTCAGACATTTTCAGGACAGAATGTCCAGACCACAGAAAAACAGGAGCAACAAGAAACAGGTCAAAAAAGGTCAAAATAATGTGTAAAGTCAATCATATGATGCTAAATGTGTACAATTCATCAAAATTCATTGTAAAGTTATTTGTCAAGTAAATCAAATGGTCCAGATTGTGTAAAACTTATAAAACATCCTGAATTTGTAAAGTTAATCAAATGGTCTGGAACACGCCAAATTCATAAAAAGGTTGTAAAGTTGATTAAATGGTTAATCAAATAAAGTTCATAAAAGATGTCCCCAATTTGTCAAGTAAATCAAATGGTCCAGATTGTGTAAAACTTATAAAACATCCTGAATTTGTCAAGTAAATCAAATGTGCAAAATACATAAAAAAAGTTGTAAAGTTGATTAAATGGTTAATGGTTAATGGTTAGACATCCCCAATGTGTCAAGTAAATCAAATGATTCAGATGGAATAAAACTGAATAAAAATAGGGGTCCTGAACTTGTAAACTTGTAAAGAAATGGTCCTGAATGTGTCCAGTGGTTGGTGTGGCGCAACAGATAACACCACTACCTGCCACTGAGCTACCATACCACGTGGGAGACTGGGGTTCGATTCCCAGTCTGGGTGACTATGCTGCGCTACACCAATAAGAGTCCTTGGGCAAGACTCCTAACACTACATTGGCCCCTTCTCTGTAATACGAGTTACCTTGTAAGTCGCTCTGGATAAGAGCGTCTGCTAAATGCCATAAATGTAAATGTGTCAAATTCATAACAAGGTCCTGACCTTGTAAATGTAAAGAAAAGAGGTCCTGAACTTTATTAAATACATAGCTCTTCACAAAGTCAAGTGGATTTTTTTGGATGGTGCATTTATTCTGTGTGACCCCACATCTTGACATAATCAAATAAAAACAAGCCTCTGTGTCTGTGTGTGTGTGTGTGTGTGTGTGTGCGTGAGCATGTGTGTGGCATGTGCGTGGAGCACCGTCCTCTCCACAGCAGGGTCTCCTCATTAGAGAGAGGCCCTGTTCCTGCCCCGACCTTAATCCTGCCACACTCGCCAAGTCACAACCCCACCCCTCTCCCCCCCTTCCTCATTACCCCCTATACACACACACGTTCACACACACCTCACCTCACCAGGATCCCAATTACACACATCTTTCAAACACATAATGACCACAATTACAAAGGTTTACAGAATACGCCTTTCAAGTGATGGCATTTCAACCATCATCTAACTGGTGTGTGTGTGTGTATGTGTGTGGCTGTGAATGTGTGTGTGTGTATTCTTTGTTTCCCTCCATATCTTAATTGACTGCAGGTTATCAGCGCTCTGACGCAGCTCTAAGTAATTGCATGTCGTCGTAGCTGCTTAGTGACTATAGATTAATTGACTATTAAAACACATCCCCCTTTAAGATAGTCATGGTATAAAAAGGATACATCATCTGACCTCAGTTACCAGGAGAATACGATACTGCACTGTTGGAAATACAGAAGCCCTGAAATGAAGTGCTATATGTACACATCTTCTCTCACTCTCTGGTCCAAAACATGCCTTCTGGCCTATACTTAAAAAAAAAAAAATAGACAAATAAGTGATGCACTGAATGTGTTGTACAATTGGTTCTTTAGAGAACCAAAAATGGTTCTATTATTGTGCTATAAATGGCTCTTTGAACAGAACCTTTATTATTATTTATTATTAAAGGTACACTACCCTTCACATCTGGACCTTGAATGCAGTTTCCAGTCCTGGATTTAGTTCTTGCTGAAAGTTAAGAGAACAGTTACTGGAATCGATTGGTCACACCTATCAAGGATTACTAAGGCCAGGACTGGAAACTGCATTCAAGATCTGCAAATCTGAGGACCTCTAAGCCCTGTTAGCATGCAACAAAGGTGTCAAAAAGGGCTCTATGGAGTGGTGCCATACAACACTCACCTTTGATTCCCCAAAGAACCGTTCAGTGGATGGTTCTTTAAAAAACTCAACTTAATAGAAAGGTAAAAAAAAGCTAAAAGTGGTTTGTCTATGGTCCAAGAGTCCAAGAAGCGCTTTTTGACACCTTCATTTTTGAAACATTTACATTTACGGCATTTAGCAGACGCTCTTATCCAGAGCGACTTACAAAAGTGCTTTGCTATTTACTTAAGAATAACCTCAGCTAGTTTGAAAAGGCTAAAATTCAAAGATACCTCCATGTTAAGAAACTAGAGTGGTTGAAAGAACCTTCTCCTTCAGTAGACCTATCTATGGACATCCATTGTAAACTCAGTCATTCCTAACAATGAGTAAAGATCTGAATCAGTTCAAGCTTAGGCTTCATCATTAGCATTTCTGATTTCATGAGTCAGATGTGCTTCACATTCTCTCACTAAAAGCTTTAGGTATCTAAGCACACTATTTAAAACTATTTATCTCAGCAGTAAGAGTCTTTTTTTTTTTTACTCGTAGATCACATTAAAACAGATGCAGGTAAACAAAAATACAGCAATAAGTCACTAGAATTTTAAAGAAAGTAGATTATGTGAGATTATATTCGTTCAATTCCATCATCAGCTCACCTTATCGTCATTAAGCACTGATTTACCAAACCAGGTGTTGGATGATAACTCTAAATAATACTAGACTTCCAAAAGGAGAGCTTTGGAGTTGTTGTAATGGCCACAGTTAGGTAATACCACTATTATTTGTATGAATGTTATTTGGATTTGTTGTAATATTAGTGTTTTACTGAGCAAATGTACACACACTTACTGCCCAGAATTCTGGATTTTTAACATGTATCTAAACCTTGTGTACAGTACTGTAGATATACTGTATGTTACATCAACACAATTCCTGACAAACATAACTGAAAGACATATTATTTATTATGTACATGTGACAAAATAATAAATAAATAAATACATAATGACAGTATTGTACAAACAAAGAACTAGTGAGGCTATGCCATACTGACTGTCAACACACAGGCTAATAGGACCAGAAGGTCCCACGCTGAAAAGTGTGAAAATGTGTGAATGCGTGTGTATGAGAGCGAGAGTGTGTGTGTGTGAGAGACAGAGAGAGAGGGAGAGAGAGAGAGACTCTGCCTTAGGGATAGTGTTAAAGCACTAAACAAACCTACACACACGCATTGCTAGCCTTTTGGAGTGGAACTAACCCACTCTACACCTAAACCAATTACAGACCCCCCCTCCCTCCTGCACACACACAAACACAAACACACACACACAGATGCAAGCAAACACAGATACACCCAGGGGAATGTGAGTGCTCTCTGATAAGATTGATATATGGACTATTTGGCCTCTGCTTCTTCTGGGCCTTTTTCGAAGTTTCAAGTTACCAAGAGAGAGAGAGTGTGTGTGTGTGTGTGTGTGTGTGTGTGTGTGTGTGTGTATGTGTGCTTGTGGGTTGATAATGCTTTGCTGAGCATGCTTTGCTTGCTTTTTGCAAAGTTCAAATTTCAGCTTCTAACTGCACTGAATGCATAAGTGATTGTATACACATTCTTCCTGCTTTGTATTTAACCTAGCTTTAGTAGCATCCACAATTGTTCCTTTTCTACACCCACCCACCCACAACCCAACACACACTCACACACACACACACCCTCAGCTGCACTCTTTCTCAACCACACACCCACCAGATTCTCCCAAAGATTGGGAGTATCAAGGTGAGCAACCTTTCTTATTTATTAGGAAGTGATTCATCTATTTGTCTGTTGCTGACCTTGAAAGCTCTAATACAAAAGAGCAAATAGAAGAGAGAGAGATAGAGGCAGCAGAATTAGAATAGGGTGAGATAGAACAGCGAGTGAGCGCAGAGAGAGAAAGTGAGCAAGAGAAAGAGAGAGAGAGAGAGAGAGAGAGAGAGAGAGAGAGAGAGAGAGAGAGAGAGATAGAGGGAACAAAGCATAAGAGAGAAACTATGACAAATTATTCACTAACTGCTCACAAACATAAACAATGTATATTCACCCCCGGGCACGCCTACATTAATCATAGCATACCCTGTGTGAGTGTGCCTCTGAATGTACAATATATATATATATATATATATATATATATATATATATATATATATATATATATATTGTATAGTGTGTGTGTGTGTGTGTTTGAGAGCAAGTGCTAATGTATGAATCATACAGCAGTCCGATGGTATGTCTGGCTAATGAAGATTAGAAATTCTCAATCATTCTTCCCCCCCTTTTACTTTCATTTTTAATGGCAGGATCATCTAACAGTGTGAATGAAGTCAGATACTTCATTAACTTGAACGTCTTTATTAATGTCTTTTTGCCTGTTTTCAAATCAATTCAAGTCAGAACCCTTCAATGAAAATGCAGCTGAACTCTTCTATTTCCTAAAATGTATTATTCATCGGCTAAAGAGGAGTAGAAGAAGTATATTTGGAAAAATAATTATATTAAGACCATCTTCTGCTAGTGTAAGTTTAATATGCTTTTTTTTTTTTTTCTTCCGCTAATTCTCTTCGACAGGGGCTCTGATTGATGGCCAAATCACAGTTTTGATCTAATCTACCTCCTCGCTATTGATCCTCCTCAGCCCAATTACTTTAAACCCAACCTGAATTGAAGGCGGGTTGTAATTGCTGCTAATTTGGCCTGGCATTGTCTGACTGTGAGCCTTTCAAATTGCCCAGAGGATAAAGCCTCAAATCTTACACAGGGAGTGGGTTAACACAATTTTCCCCCGCCAAGCACATTTAATCTACATTTAGGCCAATGTTCTCCAAATGGCAAGGTTAAAAAAAAATCACATTTTCCTCGTTCCACCAGCAGCAAGCTCAGATTTCTCTTCGCCACCGGGAGCCACTGGCCGGCTTCAGTTGCTCTAAAACACCATTTTCCCAAACCGAAAGGGCGACTCTTCGGCAGGATAACGTGATTTGCAGCTCATCTGCCACGTACGTTTATGTGTTAAAGGCTAGATGAGGGTTAGCGTTACGGGTTTTGACATGGGGACACTTATTTTCTCCTCTCTACTGACAATACGAAGCATTCTGACGAACAGATAGAACAGGTAGTGGAGCTCTTTTTTTTTTGTAGCAGCTAAAGATTCACGTCCTAAAGGACATGGTAGACGGAGCTCAAACAAAGAGAACCTCTTGCCGCTAAAGTATCAGATGACACCAGTCCAAGGAGCCTGCTATTATTTGCTGCATACCAACCTGCGAACACAGTGGGTTCATTGATGGAGCATCCAAAATGTAACCTACTAGAGCTCATCAACAAGAAGGTAGCAGTGAACAGCACAGAACGTCAGTGACAGATTAGCCCCTTGGAGTTCGAGTGCTAAGAAAAACTACAAGGGCTACAGGCCCTTTCTCGCTTAAAATGCCTGTACTGGATTCCGAGGCGCTTCAGTCCAACGCTGATTGTAGAAAAAACAAACTGCTCACAGCCGTGAGGTAGCTACATCAGCAATTTGGATTACAGGGATCCGACAGCTATGCTTGGCATGCTAGTCTTTATTTTTGCACCCTGACGTGTCCTACTAAAACAAGCAGAATGTGACAAAAGTTATAATAATCTATTTTTTAAAGTCCACATACCAACAACAGCCACACTGGCATGCTTAGACTGAGGTCTAAGTAAAACACACTTGACCTAAATTCAGGCTAACACAGCTAGCTTAACACTGTATTCACGGAGCAAAACCATGTATAATGATCAATAATCGCAACAAAATTTACTTATTTGACTAAATTAATTTGCTCAGAAAGAGTAAGCTGTTGAGATCAAAAAGCTATGTAAAGCCTATGTAAATTCAGGCTAAATCAAAGCTAAACCAGAACCTGAACCAGATTAGCATAAGTTTTGCCTGGCAAACAAAACCGTGTGATAACCACAACAAAACAAATAAGCAAGCCATACTGAGAAAAGGTAAGATGTTCTTAAAATACAAGGAGCTAAAAAAAATCAGATGCTAGCTAGATTAGCAATACGGATAAAGTAAAAACCAAAGGTCATTGGTGAAGATGTCCCGAAAATCCTATAGACAACACACATGACTTGATTTCAGGCTAAATCCATCAAAGCTAGCTTGACATTTGCTGGCAGATGCTGGCTAGATTAGCGTTTGTTTTGCCTCGCAAACAAAACCGTGTACAAATCATGACAAAATAACCAAATAATCCATATTAAGTAAGGGCAAGATATCCGTAACATGCAGAGGGCTATTCAGGACACACCTGACCCAAATGAATGCTAAAGCTAACAACTTAACATTATACAGATGCTAGCTAGATCCCAGCAAACATAAAAACTAAAATACACACTGAGAAAGGTTAAGACATCCAAAACACACAGAAGTTTAAATAACACACACTTGACTTGCTTTCGGGCTAAACCTAAGACCACAGCTAGCTTGATGGTGTATGGACGCTAGTATGGAAGTTTTACCTTGCAAAGAAAATGTGGTGATAATCATGAGGAAATAAACAATGGCACACTTATGGACATAGGAAGGCCTAGAGTATCAGTGTGAAAACACTTAGTGTATATATATGAGTTTAGCTGCTGTACGTGAGCTAGCCTACCACGGCTAATGTTTAGCACATCACCCCATCGCCCTAGCCTCCCTCTTTTTAATCCACTTTAATTCAATCTCTGCTGAGACGGCGGTGCCGACGTGCTTGTGTGTGAGTGTGTGTGGCCACTTTGGATGAGTTCCCCCTATCCCTTTCGTCAACTAAGATTGAGCCTCTGTTGTTTTCTTTTTTTTTTTTTTTTTTTAAGGCTTTAGCTTATCTTTTTGTGTTTGCCCCTACCATTTTCCATATGCTCTGCCTCACCGACACTGCCATCCGGCGTGGTCCTCTCATACGCATCCTCGGGCAGGGGGAGGGCTCCCAGCCGGGGGCCTGTGGAGCTCTTGCTGCTGGGCGTCTCCGACTCATCCAGGCCACTGTCGTAGCAGCTCTGCAGCGAGCCCTGGTGGGGGTCCTGGGGCTGGCTCACCACCGAGAAGGTCACTCGGCGGAACGGCTACAAGAGAACAGATTGCCGGGGGTCACTGGACTGAGGAGCTCGAAGGTGGAAGGAGGGTTTAAAAAGGGAGGTTGAAAGGTAGGGAGAAAGCCTAGACAGCTTGTTGAAGGTCATGTTAGCTTGGGACTCTTGGGGTCAGTGGGTCTAGCACAATTGTATAGGTTCAGGTTCAGAAGCTGGTGTAGAACCTTTCCATTGAGGAGGTTTAGACTTTAAAAGGTTCTTCTAGGTTTAGGGAACCAGTAGTTGGTATTCTACAGGAAAGGTGCCCAGCCCTTGCCCTGGTGATTTACCACCCTGAAGAGTTTAACTCTAACCCTAATCTAACATACCCAAACAAGGTAATAAGGGCCTGCAGAGTTTCAGATCTGAATCTCTTTGGGGTGGTAGATAGCCAGGACCAGGATTAGGCACCCCTTAGCATCTTCCCTAGGACCCTACATTTTTAGGAATGCAGGTTTTTGGACCAATCCCCAATTTCTTTGACAATGGCTATCTCCTGTAGTTAAAACAGGCCTTTCTGTGTTTTGCTTAACGGAAGGTCATACAATGAAAAAACCTGTGCACATACTGGCCCTCCAGGTACTGAGTTTGAAACCTCTGCCCTGCATAATTACACAGTAAACGTAGTATATAGGCTATTTCCTGACACAGCACTGCACTTTGGGACTTCTGGGGGAATGGAGTCTAAACAAATATGTTAGAATATTAGGACAAAAAACTATCAAGAAAGAACAAATAAAAAGAGACTGCCTAAAAAGACTTAATATAATATTAATGAGTCATATGGTAATTGTCAAGTGAAAAGGGGTGCAGGGAATATGAGTTCAAAGCCCTGAGGAGTAAGTACAGATGCCACACTTGGAGTATGGTTGTTAAATATAGCTGGGGAGGTCTGAAGGACGCTCAGGTCCCCTTGTGTGGTTTACTTTATAACCAAAAAAAAAAAGAAAAACAGGACAAGGGGAGCATATAGGATCCCAAGGGGTGGGAAGGATGGAACACATCGCTACAGGCACACAAACACAAGCATGGTCATGGGCACACAGACATACACACATGCAACCCCACACAGTGGTGCAAAGACACACAGTCTCAAAGGAGTTGACTAAAATAGGCATGCATGTTCACAAACACACATTCTTGTCTTCTGCAGATGGGCAAAGACACACATGCAAATATGTACACACACACAAAAGGACATTTTAGACAGGCGTTATTAAGCATGGCCCTCATTTCATCACAGTTGTTACCAGCTGAAGGACCAAAGATAAAAAAAACAAAAAAACATGGAAAGTCAGGACAGGATGACATCATCAGATGCAGGCTGCTTCATTATCTTAGGACACTTTGCGGCATCAAGATCTGCAGCAAAATCTGCCTGTGGCTACTAACTGAGAAGGTCTCCCTCTGGGAAGTATGAGATGGGAAGGGGTGGTCTGATCTCGTTGATTATTTTTGCATCAGAGGAGGAGAGAAAGGTCAGGTTTTAGATGGTAGTTGTGGTGGGATTACCTTGTGATCTAGATTTTGGGGCATTGAAGGGAACGGGGAGGGGGAGGGGGGTGTTATCAGCCGCCCCATGGAATGGTTTGTTAACAATATAAGCTATAGATTTAGCTAAATAATGCCATGTGTGGGGAAAAATAAAAAGCCCGGCCCTCAAAATTCCTGAAAATCAAATGGCCAGACTACGCTACCGATTCAAGATCTCCAACTAGGAAGAAGAAGA